>NW_026016409.1:15000-25000 GCF_020379485.1 Brassica napus
GGATCAGTACATGACAATTGAGAGTCCACTCGATCTTTGGAATGCTTTAAAGCACAGATACGATCACCAAAAGATGGTGTTGCTTCCAAAGGCAAGACACGACTGGATGCATCTCAGGTTCATGGATTTTAAGTCCGTGGACGAGTATAACTCAGCCTTGTTCAAAATCGTTTCTATACTAAGGCTATGTGGTGAAGAAGTGTCCGATGTGATGATGCTTGAAAAGACCTATACGACTTTCAATCAATCGAATTCTGTGTTGCAGCAGCAGTACAGGACAAAAGGTTTTGCCACATATACTGATCTGATCTCATGTCTTCTCCTGGCCGAGGCAAACAATGAACTCCTTATGAAAAATAGTGGAGCAAGGCCGGTCGGGACAGCACCATTACCCGAAGCCCATGATGTGGAAAGGAAATATCCCAAAGAAACCAACTACGCCCAAGACAACAGGAAACCATACGGTCAAGGCCGTGGTGGGTACAGGGGACGTAGACGTGACAATCATAACGGTAGAGATAACTACTCAGCCGGCCGAAGGGGAAACCACCATAACCGTGGTCGTGGTTCCAATTACGGTCGGGGCCGAGGGAGTTATGGCCGTGGACGAGGTGGCATATCCAAACCATCTTACACGTCCAAGTCTTTATGTCACAGATGCGGGATGGACAATCACTGGGCCAAGAACTGTAGAACTCCAAAGCACTTGTGCGAACTCTATCAAGAGAGTATCAAGAACAAGAATCCGGAGGCAAATATGATCCAAGAGAACGGTCAAGATGACAAGGGATATGATGCTGACAATGAATCCGACAGGGACAGCAAAGATGACCAAATGGATTTTGAGACGTCTGACTGTCTAAAGGACTAGTTTTTCGAATCACATTGTCTTATTGCTTTATGTGTTTGATTTGGTGTTTTTACTTTATGAAATGACATTTACATTAATGAAAATTTTAAAGTCTCTAAAGTCTAGAAATTTTATTTATAGAAATGAATGATGAGATGAATGTACTTGTGGTGGACAGTGGCACAAGCCACACGATCCTAAGAGACAAAAGGTACTTCATGAATCTCACATTGCAAAGTGCAAAGGTACAAACCATTGCAGGTGAGGCCAGCCTGATTGAAGGTCACGGCCAGGCCTATGTGATGATGCCAAAGGGCACTCACCTAGAGATCAAAACCGCCTTGTATTCCCCAAGCTCTAGAAGAAGCTTATTGAGTTTCAAAGACATAAGGTTGAACGGTTTCCACCTTGAAACATGGGAAGAAGGAAACAAAGAATTCCTTAATATAACCTTGATCACCAAAGGCAGTAAAAGGATCCTAGAGACCATGCCTGCAATGACTACTGGTCTTTACTATGCACGGATCAGTATGGTCGAGGCAAATGCCTCAGAGCTATTCACTTTATGGCATAACCGGCTTGGCCATCCCGGAACAGGAATGATGCGAAAATTGATGATGAATTCTCAAGGGCACACGTTCAAAGGAGTGATCCCACGAAATCTCACATGTGCAGCATGTGCACAAGGGAAACTCATAACCAGGCCATCACCAGCCAAGGTTAATAAAGAAACCTTGAACTTTCTGGAAAGAATCCAAGGGGACATATGCGGACCAATACACCCACCATGTGGGACGTTCAGATATTTTATGGTCCTCATTGATGCATCGACCAGATGGTCGCATGTATGTCTATTGTCCACTCGGAACCTAGCCTTTGCACGGCTGCTTGCTCAGATGATAAGACTGAGAGCACACTTCCCAGATTTTCCACTTAAGACTATACGTCTAGACAATGCTGGTGAGTTCACGTCCCAGGCGTTTAATGAATACTGTATGGCCATGGGGGTAAAAGTAGAACACTCCGTGGCACATGTCCATACACAGAACGGCTTGGCCGAGTCCTTCATTAAACGTATCCAGCTGATAGCCCGTCCATTACTTATGAAGTCTAAACTTCCGGTATCAGCATGGGGACATGCGGTTTTACATGCAACTGAACTGATACGCATCAGGCCATCAAGTGAGCATAGATATTCGCCATCCCAATTACTTAAGGGTCATGAGCCAGACGTGTCCCACATCAAAACGTTTGGATGTGCCGTCTACGTTCCAATTACTCCACCACAGAGAACTAAGATGGGACCGCAGAGAAGGATGGGAATATACGTAGGATATGAATCCCCAAGCATTATAAAGTATCTTGAGCCAACAACCGGTGATTTGTTTAAGGCCAGATACGAAGACTCACAGTTTGATGAGTCCACATATCCGTCCTTAGGGGGAGATAACAGCCGGTTGATAACAAAAGAATTGGATTGGTTTAGACCATCGACATCTTGGCAAGATCCTCGGACTAAAGATTGTGATTTAGAAGTCCAAAAGATAATACATCTACAAGAGCTAGCTAATAGATTGCCAGATACATTTGCTGACCCTAATAGAGTAACAATATCACATATCCCGGTTTGTAATGCACCTGTAAGATTAGACGTCCAAGATGGACAGTGTCAAGTGGCTACAG
Organism: Brassica napus; assembly: GCF_020379485.1. Classification (NCBI taxonomy): domain Eukaryota; kingdom Viridiplantae; phylum Streptophyta; class Magnoliopsida; order Brassicales; family Brassicaceae; genus Brassica; species Brassica napus. The sequence continues at coordinate 17,534 of NW_026016409.1, forward strand.
AGTCTAGGCAACGTCTAAAACGTGGCAGACCAATTGGTTCCAAAGATAAACAGCCTCGGAAATCCAAGAAAGGTGCTGGAACCGAGAGCATAAAGGAAACCATCCAGGACATAGATGGATCGGTCGAGCCGAACAGAATGGTCGAGCTGAATGTACCGACCACACCCGATGATCCGGCCGTCCCTCCAAGTGAGGTCCGGGACGCTGGACTTCACGGGACACCAGAGCCGGACAATCAAGAGATCTCTATAAACCATGTGATGTCTGGAAAACAATGGAACAGAAAGGATATCAACGTTGATGATTTATTTGCATATAAAGTGGCACTTGAGATCATGGATAAAGATGAGGATCTAGAACCCACGTCCATACAAGAATGCATGCTAAGATCAGATTGGATCAAATGGAAACAAGCTATAAACGTGGAGTTAGAATCATTGAGAAAGAGAGGCGTTTTTGGCCCTATAATCTTGACACCCAGAGATGTCAAACCAGTGGGATACAAATGGGTCTTTGTAAGGAAGAGAAATGAGAAAGGAGAAGTAGTGAGATACAAAGCACGGCTTGTAGCACAAGGATTCTCACAGAGACCTGGAATAGACTATGAGGAAACTTATTCCCCTGTGGTGGATGCGACTACACTGAGATATTTGATCAGTCTGGCCGTGAAAGAAAACATGGATTTGCGCCTAATGGATGTAGTCACCGCATACCTATACGGACCACTGGACAATGAGATACATATGAGAGTTCCAGAAGGCATTGAGCTCAAAGATAAGAAAGGTTCTCGAGAACAACATTGCATTAAGCTAAACAAAGCCTTGTACGGTTTAAAACAGTCAGGTCGGATGTGGTATAACCGGCTATCCGAGTACCTAACCAAAGAGGGTTATAAGAACGATCCAATAAGTCCATGTATATTCATAAAGAAATTCGACAGCAAGGGCTATGTAATAATGTCTGTCTATGTGGACGACCTGAACATCATTGGAACCTCAGAAGAAATTTCCCAGACCGTCGAGTGTCTTAAGAAAGAATTCGAAATGAAAGACTTAGGGAAAACTGTTATGAACATGTGTGGATTGCTAGGAACCAAGAGGCCTGTCCGTGGCCCATAGAGAGAGAGAGTATCCGCGGCCCAAGAGGAAAGAGAGTCGGCCGCCTCTAGCCTAGACGTTTTCCATTTATGTTTCATGTTTATCCATTAGGAGGTTTTCCTTTTTACTCTAGGATTATGATTTGGATACTTTCCATTTATCTATCTCTTGTATCCCCTATATAAGGGAACACTTTGATTCAGAAATATAACAGAACAACAGACACGATTTCATCTCTTGTTCACAACACGTTATCAGCACGATAGTTTCTAAAACCCTGAGACCAAAACCGAAACCCCTAAAAGTCTAAGCCGGCGATCCATAACCAAAACCCTAAAACCCTAACCTGTTCTTAACTTTTCAAGAACTCAGAAGATCAATCTCAGCTTCTCAGATCACGTTCCAGATCTAGAAGAACCGTCTCTCAACTCGCGATCGAACCCGATACCCGCGATCAGCCAGAGACAATCCGATACCCGATCAGTCCGAGACGAACCCGATAGCCGATCAGCTCGCAGCCGAGACACCTCCAGCCGCGATAGACCTCAACCGCGACCCGATAGGAGGCAGCGACCATCCGATCATCTCAGCTCGAAGCCTCTTCCAATCTTTGGTGGTCCGGTTCATAATCCCCTACGAAACTAAGGTATAAACATGATCTGAGAACATAGAAAGTAAAGAACCCTAATTCCATTATTATGGAAACCGTGAAATCCTAAAAGTAATCTAAGATTAAAATCGACAACCTCTTGGAACTAGAAACATGAATTGATTCCAAAATTAGAACCTGTCTTTGCTTGTTGATTGATTGAATCTGAAATTGGCAAACCCTAGTTTATGGAATCGAAAACCCTAACCCCTAAAGGAAACATTAGCCGATTTTAAGATTGACTTTGGTTGATTGTTTTTCTGATCTAAATTGAGGTTTTAGGAATGTTTAGATTGCTTGAATCAATCTGTCTGAACATGAATACTTAAGGCCTTGAAACCTTAAACATAAGTTGATAGATTGGAACCCTAGAAATCATAAGAACGTTTTAAAAACGTTTCTGCATGAATCTGAACTTGGTATTGCATCCGCAACTGATTAGGATAGAATCGGCCAGCATATAGAAACCGATTGATTCTGAATTTGAATGCATTAGAACATACATGGCCGTGTGGCATTAATCTTTTCTAGGACATATAGAATTGAATTCTAGGATTGATCGCACCATGGTAAACTTAGATTTACATAACCGAACTTGTTGATTGTTCATATAGCCGTGCGGCTTGTTTGATAGCTCCATGGTCGACTAGGATTGTTTGATACCATGAATGCATAAGACGTGTTGTGGCCGAGCTTGCATATATCATGCGGCCACATGATCCCATTGTATATCTAATGTCTTGAATGATAATGTGGATCAGATGTCGAAAATAGCAAACAGAGACTATGCAGCCCTTAATCTCTCCGGAGACAATTACTTGCAGTGGGCGCTAGACACAAGGATCAGTCTAAAGTCCAAAGGACTCGGTGATACCATCACTGAGGGTAATGATGAGAATGAAAAGAATAGATACAGGGCCATATGTTATATGCGCCATCATCTCATCGAAGGTCTTAAGGATCAGTACATGACAATTGAGAGTCCACTCGATCTTTGGAATGCTTTAAAGCACAGATACGATCACCAAAAGATGGTGTTGCTTCCAAAGGCAAGACACGACTGGATGCATCTCAGGTTCATGGATTTTAAGTCCGTGGACGAGTATAACTCAGCCTTGTTCAAAATCGTTTCTATACTAAGGCTATGTGGTGAAGAAGTGTCCGATGTGATGATGCTTGAAAAGACCTATACGACTTTCAATCAATCGAATTCTGTGTTGCAGCAGCAGTACAGGACAAAAGGTTTTGCCACATATACTGATCTGATCTCATGTCTTCTCCTGGCCGAGGCAAACAATGAACTCCTTATGAAAAATAGTGGAGCAAGGCCGGTCGGGACAGCACCATTACCCGAAGCCCATGATGTGGAAAGGAAATATCCCAAAGAAACCAACTACGCCCAAGACAACAGGAAACCATACGGTCAAGGCCGTGGTGGGTACAGGGGACGTAGACGTGACAATCATAACGGTAGAGATAACTACTCAGCCGGCCGAAGGGGAAACCACCATAACCGTGGTCGTGGTTCCAATTACGGTCGGGGCCGAGGGAGTTATGGCCGTGGACGAGGTGGCATATCCAAACCATCTTACACGTCCAAGTCTTTATGTCACAGATGCGGGATGGACAATCACTGGGCCAAGAACTGTAGAACTCCAAAGCACTTGTGCGAACTCTATCAAGAGAGTATCAAGAACAAGAATCCGGAGGCAAATATGATCCAAGAGAACGGTCAAGATGACAAGGGATATGATGCTGACAATGAATCCGACAGGGACAGCAAAGATGACCAAATGGATTTTGAGACGTCTGACTGTCTAAAGGACTAGTTTTTCGAATCACATTGTCTTATTGCTTTATGTGTTTGATTTGGTGTTTTTTACTTTATGAAATGACATTTACATTAATGAAAATTTTAAAGTCTCTAAAGTCTAGAAATTTTATTTATAGAAATGAATGATGAGATGAATGTACTTGTGGTGGACAGTGGCACAAGCCACACGATCCTAAGAGACAAAAGGTACTTCATGAATCTCACATTGCAAAGTGCAAAGGTACAAACCATTGCAGGTGAGGCCAGCCTGATTGAAGGTCACGGCCAGGCCTATGTGATGATGCCAAAGGGCACTCACCTAGAGATCAAAACCGCCTTGTATTCCCCAAGCTCTAGAAGAAGCTTATTGAGTTTCAAAGACATAAGGTTGAACGGTTTCCACCTTGAAACATGGGAAGAAGGAAACAAAGAATTCCTTAATATAACCTTGATCACCAAAGGCAGTAAAAGGATCCTAGAGACCATGCCTGCAATGACTACTGGTCTTTACTATGCACGGATCAGTATGGTCGAGGCAAATGCCTCAGAGCTATTCACTTTATGGCATAACCGGCTTGGCCATCCCGGAACAGGAATGATGCGAAAATTGATGATGAATTCTCAAGGGCACACGTTCAAAGGAGTGATCCCACGAAATCTCACATGTGCAGCATGTGCACAAGGGAAACTCATAACCAGGCCATCACCAGCCAAGGTTAATAAAGAAACCTTGAACTTTCTGGAAAGAATCCAAGGGGACATATGCGGACCAATACACCCACCATGTGGGACGTTCAGATATTTTATGGTCCTTATTGATGCATCGACCAGATGGTCGCATGTATGTCTATTGTCCACTCGGAACCTAGCCTTTGCACGGCTGCTTGCTCAGATGATAAGACTGAGAGCACACTTCCCAGATTTTCCACTTAAGACTATACGTCTAGACAATGCTGGTGAGTTCACGTCCCAGGCGTTTAATGAATACTGTATGGCCATGGGGGTAAAAGTAGAACACTCCGTGGCACATGTCCATACACAGAACGGCTTGGCCGAGTCCTTCATTAAACGTATCCAGCTGATAGCCCGTCCATTACTTATGAAGTCTAAACTTCCGGTATCAGCATGGGGACATGCAGTTTTACATGCAACTGAACTGATACGCATCAGGCCATCAAGTGAGCATAGATATTCGCCATCCCAATTACTTAAGGGTCATGAGCCAGACGTGTCCCACATCAAAACGTTTGGATGTGCCGTCTACGTTCCAATTACTCCACCACAGAGAACTAAGATGGGACCGCAGAGAAGGATGGGAATATACGTAGGATATGAATCCCCAAGCATTATAAAGTATCTTGAGCCAACAACCGGTGATTTGTTTAAGGCCAGATACGAAGACTCACAGTTTGATGAGTCCACATATCCGTCCTTAGGGGGAGATAACAGCCGGTTGATAACAAAAGAATTGGATTGGTTTAGACCATCGACATCTTGGCAAGATCCTCGGACTAAAGATTGTGATTTAGAAGTCCAAAAGATAATACATCTACAAGAGCTAGCTAATAGATTGCCAGATACATTTGCTGACCCTAATAGAGTAACAATATCACATATCCCGGCTTGTAATGCACCTGTAAGATTAGACGTCCAAGATGGACAGTGTCAAGTGGCTACAGAGTCTAGGCAACGTCTAAAACGTGGCAGACCAATTGGTTCCAAAGATAAACAGCCTCGGAAATCCAAGAAAGGTGCTGGAACCGAGAGCATAAAGGAAACCATCCAGGACATAGATGGATCGGTCGAGCCGACCAGAATGGTCGAGCCGAATGTACCGACCACACCCGATGATCCGGCCGTCCCTCCAAGTGAGGTCCGGGACGCTGGACTTCACGGGACACCAGAGCCGGACAATCAAGAGATCTCTATAAACCATGTGATGTCTGGAAAACAATGGAACAGAAAGGATATCAACGTTGATGATTTATTTGCATATAAAGTGGCACTTGAGATCATGGATAAAGATGAGGATCTAGAACCCACGTCCATACAAGAATGCATGCTAAGATCAGATTGGATCAAATGGAAACAAGCTATAAACGTGGAGTTAGAATCATTGAGAAAGAGAGGCGTTTTTGGCCCTATAATCTTGACACCCAGAGATGTCAAACCAGTGGGATACAAATGGGTCTTTGTAAGGAAGAGAAATGAGAAAGGAGAAGTAGTGAGATACAAAGCACGGCTTGTAGCACAAGGATTCTCACAGAGACCTGGAATAGACTATGAGGAAACTTATTCCCCTGTGGTGGATGCGACTACACTGAGATATTTGATCAGTCTGGCCGTGAAAGAAAACATGGATTTGCGCCTAATGGATGTAGTCACCGCATACCTATACGGACCACTGGACAATGAGATACATATGAGAGTTCCAGAAGGCATTGAGCTCAAAGATAAGAAAGGTTCTCGAGAACAACATTGCATTAAGCTAAACAAAGCCTTGTACGGTTTAAAACAGTCAGGTCGGATGTGGTATAACCGGCTATCCGAGTACCTAACCAAAGAGGGTTATAAGAACGATCCAATAAGTCCATGTATATTCATAAAGAAATTCGACAGCAAGGGCTATGTAATAATGTCTGTCTATGTGGACGACCTGAACATCATTGGAACCTCAGAAGAAATTTCCCAAACCGTCGAGTGTCTTAAGAAAGAATTCGAAATGAAAGACTTAGGGAAAACTAAGTTCTGTTTGGGATTACAGTTTGAGTATAAAGGAAATGGCATCCTTGTGCATCAAGAAACTTATACAGAGAAGATACTCAAGCAGTTCAATATGGACCAGGCACACCCCTTACCGTGTCCTATGGTCGTAAGGTCCTTAGACCTTGAAAAGGATCCATTCGGTCCAAAGAAACCCGACGAGGAACCGCTCGGATCGGAAGTGCCTTACTTAAGTGCCATTGGGGCTTTAATGTATTTAGCTAGTCATACTAGACCGGACATAAGCTTTGCCGTGAGTTTACTATCCAGATTTGGATCATGTCCGACTTTAAGGCATTGGAACGGAGTGAAACATCTGTTCAGATATCTGCAAGGAACAAAGGATCTTGGTTTGTTCTATACCAACCGACCAGAAGAGAACATGGTCGGATATGCAGATGCTGGGTACTTATCTGACCCACACCAGGCTAGATCTCAGACAGGATATGTGTTTACACATAGTGGAGCCGCAATATGCTGGCGTTCAACAAAGCAATCCTTAGTTGCTACATCGTCCAATCACGCCGAGATCATAGCCATGTATGAGGCAAGCCGTGAACTTGTCTGGTTGAGGAACATGACCGGCCATGTCTTGAAAGAGAGTGGTCTGTCCGGACAAGAGAAGGAGGAGCCAATGATCATCTACGAGGACAATGCAGCGTGCATTGCTCAGCTCAAGGAAGGATACATCAAAGGGGACAGGACCAAGCACATCCTGCCCAAGTTCTTTTTCACCCACGACCTGCAGAAGGCAAAGGAGGTCCAAGTAGTTCAAGTCCGATCCACAACTCAGCCGACCTTTTCACCAAGTCTCTACCAACCTCAACATTCAGGAAGCTGGTTCATCAGATTGGGATGCGCCGCCTGAAGGATCTGCAGTGATGCCTTCATCAGGGGGAGTATCATGCGTTGTACTCTTTTTCCTGTCTAAGGTTTCCATTTTTCCCACCTTGGGTTTTTGGTTTTCCTAGAGAGGTTTTAACGAGGCAACATCGTGCATGATACGAGCCCATATGGTTCTAGCATCCAAGGGGGAGTGTTATGAACATGTGTGGATTGCTAGGAACCAAGAGGCCTGTCCGTGGCCCATAGAGAGAGAGAGTATCCGCGGCCCAAGAGGAAAGAGAGTCGGCCGCCTCTAGCCT
>NW_026016409.1:30000-35000 GCF_020379485.1 Brassica napus
CTTTCATTTCGAATTCTTTCTTAAGACACTCGACGGTCTGGGAAATTTCTTCTGAGGTTCCAATGATGTTCAGGTCGTCCACATAGACAGACATTATTACATAGCCCTTGCTGTCGAATTTCTTTATGAATATACATGGACTTATTGGATCGTTCTTATAACCCTCTTTGGTTAGGTACTCGGATAGCCGGTTATACCACATCCGACCTGACTGTTTTAAACCATATAAAGCTTTGTTCAGCTTAATGCAATGTTGTTCTCGAGAACCTTTCTTATCTTTGAGCTCAATGCCTTCTGGAACTCTCATATGTATCTCATTGTCCAGTGGTCCGTATAGGTATGCGGTGACTACATCCATTAGGCGCAAATCCATGTTTTCTTTCACGGCCAGACTGATCAAATATCTCAGTGTAGTCGCATCCACCACAGGGGAATAAGTTTCCTCATAGTCTATTCCAGGTCTCTGTGAGAATCCTTGTGCTACAAGCCGTGCTTTGTATCTCACTACTTCTCCTTTCTCATTTCTCTTCCTTACAAAGACCCATTTGTATCCCACTGGTTTGACATCTCTGGGTGTCAAGATTATAGGGCCAAAAACGCCTCTTTTTCTCAATGATTCTAACTCCACGTTTATAGCTTGTTTCCATTTGATCCAATCTGATCTTAGCATGCATTCTTGTATGGACGTGGGTTCTAGATCCTCATCTTTATCCATGATCTCAAGTGCCACTTTATATGCAAATAAATCATCAACGTTGATATCCTTTCTGTTCCATTGTTTTCCAGACATCACATGGTTTATAGAGATCTCTTGATTGTCCGGCTCTGGTGTCCCGTGAAGTCCAGCGTCCCGGACCTCACTTGGAGGGACGGTCGGATCATCGGGTGTGGTCGGTATACTCGGCTCGACCATTCTGGTCGGCTCGACCGATCCATCTATGTCCTGGATGGTTTCCTTTATGCTCTCGGTTCCAGCACCTTTCTTGGATTTCCGAGGCTGTTTATCTTTGGAACCAATTGGTCTGCCACGTTTTAGACGTTGCCTAGACTCTGTAGCCACTTGACACTGTCCATCTTGGACGTCTAATCTTACAGGTGCATTACAAGCCGGGATATGTGATATTGTTACTCTATTAGGGTCAGCAAATGTATCTGGCAATCTATTAGCTAGCTCTTGTAGATGTATTATCTTTTGGACTTCTAAATCACAATCTTTAGTCCGAGGATCTTGCCAAGATGTCGATGGTCTAAACCAATCCAATTCTTTTGTTATCAACCGGCTGTTATCTCCCCCTAAGGACGGATATGTGGACTCATCAAACTGTGAGTCTTCGTATCTGGCCTTAAACAAATCACCGGTTGTTGGCTCAAGATACTTTATAATGCTTGGGGATTCATATCCTACGTATATTCCCATCCTTCTCTGCGGTCCCATCTTAGTTCTCTGTGGTGGAGTAATTGGAACGTAGACGGCACATCCAAACGTTTTGATGTGGGACACGTCTGGCTCATGACCCTTAAGTAATTGGGATGGCGAATATCTATGCTCACTTGATGGCCTGATGCGTATCAGTTCAGTTGCATGTAAAACTGCATGTCCCCATGCTGATCCCGGAAGTTTAGACTTCATAAGTAATGGACGGGCTATCAGCTGGATACGTTTAATGAATGATTCGGCCAAGCCGTTCTGTGTATGGACATGTGCCACGGAGTGTTCTACTTTTACCCCCATGGCCATACAGTATTCATTAAACGCCTGGGACGTGAACTCACCAGCATTGTCTAGACGTATAGTCTTAAGTGGAAAATCTGGGAAGTGTGCTCTCAGTCTTATCATCTGAGCAAGCAGCCGTGCAAAGGCTAGGTTCCGAGTGGACAACAAGCATACATGTGACCATCTGGTCGATGCATCAATGAGGACCATAAAATATCTGAACGTCCCACATGGTGGGTGTATTGGTCCGCATATGTCCCCTTGGATTCTTTCCAGAAAGTTCAAGGTTTCTTTATTAACCTTGGCTGGTGATGGCCTGGTTATGAGTTTCCCTTGTGCACATGCTGCACATGTGAGATTTCGTGGGATCACTCCTTTGAACGTGTGCCCTTGAGAATTCATCATCAATTTTCGCATCATTCCTGTTCCGGGATGGCCAAGCCGGTTATGCCATAAAGTGAATAGCTCTGAGGCATTTGCCTCGACCATACTGATCCGTGCATAGTAAAGACCAGTAGTCATTGCAGGCATGGTCTCTAGGATCCTTTTACTGCCTTTGGTGATCAAGGTTATATTAAGGAATTCTTTGTTTCCTTCTTCCCATGTTTCAAGGTGGAAACCGTTCAACCTTATGTCCTTGAAACTCAATAAGCTTCTTCTAGAGCTTGGGGAATACAAGGCGGTTTTGATCTCTAGGTGAGTGCCTTTGGGCATCATCACATAGGCCTGGCCGTGACCTTCAATCAGGCTGGCCTCACCTGCAATGGTTTGTACCTTTGCACTTTGCAATGTGAGATTCATGAAGTACCTTTTGTCTCTTAGGATCGTGTGGCTTGTGCCACTGTCCACCACAAGTACATTCATCTCATCATTCATTTCTATAAATAAAATTTCTAGACTTTAGAGACTTTAAAATTTTCATTAATGTAAATGTCATTTCATAAAGTAAAAACACCAAATCAAACACATAAAGCAATAAGACAATGTGATTCGAAAAACTAGTCCTTTAGACAGTCAGACGTCTCAAAATCCATTTGGTCATCTTTGCTGTCCCTGTCGGATTCATTGTCAGCATCATATCCCTTGTCATCTTGACCGTTCTCTTGGATCATATTTGCCTCCGGATTCTTGTTCTTGATACTCTCTTGATAGAGTTCGCACAAGTGCTTTGGAGTTCTACAGTTCTTGGCCCAGTGATTGTCCATCCCGCATCTGTGACATAAAGACTTGGACGTGTAAGATGGTTTGGATATGCCACCTCGTCCACGGCCATAACTCCCTCGGCCCTGACCGTAATTGGAACCACGACCACGGTTATGGTGGTTTCCCCTTCGGCCGGCTGAGTAGTTATCTCTACCGTTATGATTGTCACGTCTACGTCCCCTGTACCCACCACGGCCTTGACCGTATGGTTTCCTGTTGTCTTGGGCGTAGTTGGTTTCTTTGGGATATTTCCTTTCCACATCATGGGCTTCGGGTAATGGTGCTGTCCCGACCGGCCTTGCTCCACTATTTTTCATAAGGAGTTCATTGTTTGCCTCGGCCAGGAGAAGACATGAGATCAGATCAGTATATGTGGCAAAACCTTTTGTCCTGTACTGCTGCTGCAACACAGAATTCGATTGATTGAAAGTCGTATAGGTCTTTTCAAGCATCATCACATCGGACACTTCTTCACCACATAGCCTTAGTATAGAAACGATTTTGAACAAGGCTGAGTTATACTCGTCCACGGACTTAAAATCCATGAACCTGAGATGCATCCAGTCGTGTCTTGCCTTTGGAAGCAACACCATCTTTTGGTGATCGTATCTGTGCTTTAAAGCATTCCAAAGATCGAGTGGACTCTCAATTGTCATGTACTGATCCTTAAGACCTTCGATGAGATGATGGCGCATATAACATATGGCCCTGTATCTATTCTTTTCATTCTCATCATTACCCTCAGTGATGGTATCACCGAGTCCTTTGGACTTTAGACTGATCCTTGTGTCTAGCGCCCACTGCAAGTAATTGTCTCCGGAGAGATTAAGGGCTGCATAGTCTCTGTTTGCTATTTTCGACATCTGATCCACATTATCATTCAAGACATTAGATATACAATGGGATCATGTGGCCGCATGATATATGCAAGCTCGGCCACAACACGTCTTATGCATTCATGGTATCAAACAATCCTAGTCGACCATGGAGCTATCAAACAAGCCGCACGGCTATATGAACAATCAACAAGTTCGGTTATGTAAATCTAAGTTTACCATGGTGCGATCAATCCTAGAATTCAATTCTATATGTCCTAGAAAAGATTAATGCCACACGGCCATGTATGTTCTAATGCATTCAAATTCAGAATCAATCGGTTTCTATATGCTGGCCGATTCTATCCTAATCAGTTGCGGATGCAATACCAAGTTCAGATTCATGCAGAAACGTTTTTAAAACGTTCTTATGATTTCTAGGGTTCCAATCTATCAACTTATGTTTAAGGTTTCAAGGCCTTAAGTATTCATGTTCAGACAGATTGATTCAAGCAATCTAAACATTCCTAAAACCTCAATTTAGATCAGAAAAACAATCAACCAAAGTTAATCTTAAAATCGGCTAATGTTTCCTTTAGGGGTTAGGGTTTTCGATTCCATAAACTAGGGTTTGCCAATTTCAGATTCAATCAATCAACAAGCAAAGACAGGTTCTAATTTTGGAATCAATTCATGTTTCTAGTTCCAAGAGGTTGTCGATTTTAATCTTAGATTACTTTTAGGATTTCACGGTTTCCATAATAATGGAATTAGGGTTCTTTACTTTCTATGTTCTCAGATCATGTTTATACCTTAGTTTCGTAGGGGATTATGAACCGGACCACCAAAGATTGGAAGAGGCTTCGAGCTGAGATGATCGGATGGTCGCTGCCTCCTATCGGGTCGCGGTTGAGGTCTATCGCGGCTGGAGGTGTCTCGGCTGCGAGCTGATCGGCTATCGGGTTCGTCTCGGACTGATCGGGTATCGGATTGTCTCTGGCTGATTGCGGGTATCGGGTTCGATCGCGAGTTGAGAGACGGTTCTTCTAGATCTGGAACGTGATCTGAGAAGCTGAGATTGATCTTCTGAGTTCTTGAAAAGTTAAGAACAGGTTAGGGTTTTAGGGTTTTGGTTATGGATCGCCGGCTTAGACTTTTAGGGGTTTCGGTTTTGGTCTCAGGGTTTTAGAAACTATCGTGCTGATAACGTGTTGTGAACAAGAGATGAAATCGTGTTCAATGTCTGTTGTTCTGTTATATTTCTGAAT
>NW_026016410.1:0-43695 GCF_020379485.1 Brassica napus
TCCCAAACAGGGAAACTGGGATCACTGGGATTTGAAAGTGGGATAACTTCTTCATCCTAACTCCTATGAGATTTATTCAACTTCCTGGTGATTCTCCACTACTTTTGTATCCAAATGAAGGTTTTACATCGCGATTCATCCTGGTTTGATTAGAATGACGAAGAAGTTGTCATATTCCCAAACAGGGAAACTGGGATCACCTTATTTGAAAGTGGGATAACTTCTTCATCCTAACTCCTATGAGATTTATTCAACTTCCTGGTGATTCTCCACTACTTTATGTATCCAAATGAGGTTCTTACATCGCGATTCATCCTGGTTTGAGATAGAATGACGAAGAAGTTGTCATATTCCCAAACAGGGAAAAAACTGGGATCACCTTATTTGAAAGTGGGATAACTTCTTCATCCTAACTCCTATGAGATTTATTCAACTTCCTGGTGATTCTCCACTACTTTATGTCCAAATCAAGCTTTGTACATCGCGATTCATCCTGGTTTGATAGAATGTCGAAGAAGTTGTCATATTCCCAAACAGGGAAACTGGGATCACCTTATTTGAAAGTGGGATAACTTCTTCATCCTAACTCCTATGAGATTTATTCAACTTCCTGGTGATTCTCCACTACTTTTTTGTATCCAAATGAAGGTTCTTACATCGCGATTCATTGTTGATTAGATGACGAAGAAGTTGTCATATTCCCAAACAGGGAAACTGGGATCACCTTATTTGAAAGTGGGATAACTTCTTCATCCTAACTCCTATGAGATTTATTCAACTTCCTGGTGATTCTCCACTACTTTATGTATCCAAATCAAGCTTGTACATCGCGATTCATCCTGGTTTGATTAGAATGACGAAGAAGTTGTCATATTCCAAACAGGGAAACTGGGATCACCTTATTTGAAAGTGGGATAACTTCTTCATCCTAACTCCTATGAGATTTATTCAACTTCCTGGTGATTCTCCACTACTTATGTATCCAAATGAAGGTTCTTACATCGCGATTCATCCTGGTTTGATTAGATTGACGAAGAAGTTGTCATATTCCCAAACAGGGAAACTGGGATCACCTTATTTGAAAGTGGGATAACTTCTTCATCCTAACTCTATGAGATTTATTCAACTTCCTGGTGATTCTCCACTACTAAATCTGTATCCAAATCAAGCTTTGTACATCGCGATTCATCCTGGTTTGATTAGAATGACGAAGAAGTTGTCATATTCCCAACAGGGAACTGGGATCACCTTATTTGAAAGTGGGATACTTCTTCATCCTAACTCCTATGAGATTTATTCAACTTCCTGGTGATTCTCCACACTTTTATGTATCCAAATGAAGTTCTTACATCGCGATTCATCCTGGTTTGATTAGAATGACGAGAAGTTGTCATATTCCCAAACAGGAAACTGGGATCACCTTATTTGAAAGTGGGATAACTTCTTCATCCTAACTCCTATGAGATTTATTCAACTTCCTGGTGATTCTCCACTACTTTATGTATCCAAATGAAGGTTCTTACATCGCGATTCATCCTGGTTTGATTAGAATGACGAAGAAGTTGTCATATTCCCAAACAGGAAAACTGGGATCACCTTATTTGAAAGTGGGATAACTTCTTCATCCTAACTCCTATGAGATTTATTCAACTTCCTGGTGATTCTCCACTACTTTATGTATCCAAATCAAGCTTTGTACATCGCGATTCATCCTGGTTTGATTAGAATGACGAAGAAGTTGTCATATTCCCAAACAGGGAAACTGGGATCACCTTATTTGAAAGTGGGATAACTTCTTCATCCTAACTCCTATGAGATTTATTCAACTTCCTGGTGATTCTCCACTACTTTATGTATCCAAATGAAGGTTCTTACATCGCGATTCATCCTGGTTTGATTAGAATGACGAAGAAGTTGTCATATTCCCAAACAGGGAAACTGGGATCACCTTATTTGAAAGTGGGATAACTTCTTTATCCTAACTCCTATGAGATTTATTCAACTTCCTGGTGATTCTCCACTACTTTGTATATCAAAATCAAGCTTTGTACATCGCGATTCATTCTGGTTTGATTAGGATGACGAAGAAGTATTCATATTCCCAAACAGGGAAACTGGGATCACCTTATTTGAAAGTGGGATAACTTCTTCATCCTAACTCCTATGAGATTTATTCAACTTCCTGGTGATTCTCCACTACTTTATGTATCCAAATGAAGGTTCTACATCGCGATTCATCCTGGTTTGATTAGAATGACGAAGAAGTTGTCATATTCCCAAACAGGGAAACTGGGATCACCTTATTTGAAAGTGGGAAAATTCTTCATCCTAACTCCTATGAGATTTATTCAACTTCCTGGTGATTCTCCACTACTTTATGTATCCAAATGAAGTTCTACATCGCGATTCATCATCCTGGTTTGATTAGAATGACGAAGAAGTTGTCATATTCCCAAACGGGAAACTGGGATCACCTTATTTGAAAGTGGGATAACTTCTTCATCCTAACTCCTATGAGATTTATTCAACTTCCTGGTGATTCTCCACTACTTTATGTATCCAAATGAAGGTTCTACATCGCGATTCATCCTGGTTTGATTAGAATG
Organism: Brassica napus; assembly: GCF_020379485.1. Lineage (NCBI taxonomy): Eukaryota > Viridiplantae > Streptophyta > Magnoliopsida > Brassicales > Brassicaceae > Brassica > Brassica napus. Next base: position 2,607 of record NW_026016410.1, read on the forward strand.
ACGAAGAAGTTGTCATATTCCCAAACAGGGAAACTGGGATCACCTTATTTGAAAGTGGGATAACTTCTTCATCCTAACTCCTATGAGATTTATTCAACTTCCTGGTGATTCTCCACTACTTTATGTATCCAAATGAAGGTTCTTACATCGCGATTCATCCTGGTTTGATTAGAATGACGAAGAAGTTGTCATATTCCCAAACAGGGAAACTGGGATCACCTTATTTGAAAGTGGGATAACTTCTTCATCCTAACTCCTATGAGATTTATTCAACTTCCTGGTGATTCTCCACTACTTTATGTATCCAAATGAAGGTTCTTACATCGCGATTCATCCTGGTTTGATTAGAATGACGAAGAAGTTGTCATATTCCCAAACAGGGAAACTGGGATCACCTTATTTGAAAGTGGGATAACTTCTTCATCCTAACTCCTATGAGATTTATTCAACTTCCTGGTGATTCTCCACTACTTTATGTATCCAAATGAAGGTTTTACATCGCGATTCATCCTGGTTTGATTAGAATGACGAAGAAGTTGTCATATTCCCAAACAGGGAAACTGGGATCACCTTATTTGAAAGTGGGATAACTTCTTCATCCTAACTCCTATGAGATTTATTCAACTTCCTGGTGATTCTCCACTACTTTATGTATCCAAATGAAGGTTCTTACATCGCGATTCATCCTGGTTTGATTAGAATGACGAAGAAGTTGTCATATTCCCAAACAGGGAAACTGGGATCACCTTATTTGAAAGTGGGATAACTTCTTCATCCTAACTCCTATGAGATTTATTCAACTTCCTGGTGATTCTCCACTACTTTATGTATCCAAATGAAGGTTCTTACATCGCGATTCATCCTGGTTTGATTAGAATGACGAAGAAGTTGTCATATTCCCAAACAGGGAAACTGGGATCACCTTATTTGAAAGTGGGATAACTTCTTCATCCTAACTCCTATGAGATTTATTCAACTTCCTGGTGATTCTCCACTACTTTATGTATCCAAATGAAGGTTCTTACATCGCGATTCATCCTGGTTTGATTAGAATGACGAAGAAGTTGTCATATTCCCAAACAGGAAACTGGGATCACCTTATTTGAAAGTGGGATAACTTCTTCATCCTAACTCCTATGAGATTTATTCAACTTCCTGGTGATTCTCCACTACTTTATGTATCCAAATGAAGGTTCTTACATCGCGATTCATCCTGGTTTGATTAGAATGACGAAGAAGTTGTCATATTCCCAAACAGGGAAACTGGGATCACCTTATTTGAAAGTGGGATAACTTCTTCATCCTAACTCCTATGAGATTTATTCAACTTCCTGGTGATTCTCCACTACTTTATGTATCCAAATGAAGGTTCTTACATCGCGATTCATCCTGGTTTGATTAGAATGACGAAGAAGTTGTCATATTCCCAAACAGGGAAACTGGGATCACCTTATTTGAAAGTGGGATAACTTCTTCATCCTAACTCCTATGAGATTTATTCAACTTCCTGGTGATTCTCCACTACTTTATGTATCCAAATGAAGGTTCTTACATCGCGATTCATCCTGGTTTGATTAGAATGACGAAGAAGTTGTCATATTCCCAAACAGGGAAACTGGGATCACCTTATTTGAAAGTGGGATAACTTCTTCATCCTAACTCCTATGAGATTTATTCAACTTCCTGGTGATTCTCCACTACTTTATGTATCCAAATGAAGTTCTACATCGCGATTCATCCTGGTTTGATTAGAATGACGAAGAAGTTGTCATATTCCCAAACAGGGAAACTGGGATCACCTTATTTGAAAGTGGGATAACTTCTTCATCCTAACTCCTATGAGATTTATTCAACTTCCTGGTGATTCTCCACTACTTTATGTATCCAAATGAAGGTTTTACATCGCGATTCATCCTGGTTTGATTAGAATGACGAAGAAGTTGTCATATTCCCAAACAGGGAAACTGGGATCACCTTATTTGAAAGTGGGATAACTTCTTCATCCTAACTCCTATGAGATTTATTCAACTTCCTGGTGATTCTCCACTACTTTATGTATCCAAATGAAGGTTTTACATCGCGATTCATCCTGGTTTGATTAGAATGACGAAGAAGTTGTCATATTCCCAAACAGGGAAACTGGGATCACCTTATTTGAAAGTGGGATAACTTCTTCATCCTAACTCCTATGAGATTTATTCAACTTCCTGGTGATTCTCCACTACTTTATGTATCCAAATCAAGCTTTGTACATCGCGATTCATCCTGGTTTGATTAGAATGACGAAGAAGTTGTCATATTCCCAAACAGGGAAACTGGGATCACCTTATTTGAAAGTGGGATAACTTCTTCATCCTAACTCCTATGAGATTTATTCAACTTCCTGGTGATTCTCCACTACTTTATGTATCCAAATGAAGCTTTGTACATCGCGATTCATCCTGGTTTGATTAGAATGACGAAGAAGTTGTCATATTCCCAAACAGGGAAACTGGGATCACCTTATTTGAAAGTGGGATAACTTCTTCATCCTAACTCCTATGAGATTTATTCAACTTCCTGGTGATTCTCCACTACTTTATGTATCCAAATGAAGGTTTTACATCGCGATTCATCCTGGTTTGATTAGAATGACGAAGAAGTTGTCATATTCCCAAACAGGAAACTGGGATCACCTTATTTGAAAGTGGGATAACTTCTTCATCCTAACTCCTATGAGATTTATTCAACTTCCTGGTGATTCTCCACTACTTTATGTATCCAAATGAAGGTTTTACATCGCGATTCATCCTGGTTTGATTAGAATGACGAAGAAGTTGTCATATTCCCAAACAGGGAAACTGGGATCACCTTATTTGAAAGTGGGATAACTTCTTCATCCTAACTCCTATGAGATTTATTCAACTTCCTGGTGATTCTCACTACTACTTTGTATCCAAATCAAGCTTTGTACATCGCGATTCATCCTGGTTTGATTAGAATGACGAAGAAGTTGTCATATTCCCAAACAGGGAAACTGGGATCACCTTATTTGAAAGTGGGATAACTTCTTCATCCTAACTCCTATGAGATTTATTCAACTTCCTGGTGATTCTCCACTACTTTATGTATCCAAATGAAGGTTCTTACATCGCGATTCATCCTGGTTTGATTAGAATGACGAAGAAGTTGTCATATTCCCAAACAGGGAAACTGGGATCACCTTATTTGAAAGTGGGATAACTTCTTCATCCTAACTCCTATGAGATTTATTCAACTTCCTGGTGATTCTCCACTACTTTATGTATCCAAATGAAGTTCTTACATCGCGATTCATCCTGGTTTGATTAGAATGACGAAGAAGTTGTCATATTCCCAAACAGGGAAACTGGGATCACCTTATTTGAAAGTGGGATAACTTCTTCATCCTAACTCCTATGAGATTTATTCAACTTCCTGGTGATTCTCCACTACTTTATGTATCCAAATCAAGCTTTGTACATCGCGATTCATCCTGGTTTGATTAGAATGACGAAGAAGTTGTCATATTCCCAAACAGGGAAACTGGGATCACCTTATTTGAAAGTGGGATAACTTCTTCATCCTAACTCCTATGAGATTTATTCAACTTCCTGGTGATTCTCCACTACTTTATGTATCCAAATGAAGGTTCTTACATCGCGATTCATCCTGGTTTGATTAGAATGACGAAGAAGTTGTCATATTCCCAAACAGGGAAACTGGGATCACCTTATTTGAAAGTGGGATAACTTCTTCATCCTAACTCCTATGAGATTTATTCAACTTCCTGGTGATTCTCCACTACTTTATGTATCCAAATGAAGGTTCTTACATCGCGATTCATCCTGGTTTGATTAGAATGACGAAGAAGTTGTCATATTCCCAAACAGGGAAACTGGGATCACCTTATTTGAAAGTGGGATAACTTCTTCATCCTAACTCCTATGAGATTTATTCAACTTCCTGGTGATTCTCCACTACTTTATGTATCCAAATGAAGGTTCTTACATCGCGATTCATCCTGGTTTGATTAGAATGACGAAGAAGTTGTCATATTCCCAAACAGGGAAACTGGGATCACCTTATTTGAAAGTGGGATAACTTCTTCATCCTAACTCCTATGAGATTTATTCAACTTCCTGGTGATTCTCCACTACTTTATGTATCCAAATGAAGGTTCTTACATCGCGATTCATCCTGGTTTGATTAGAATGACGAAGAAGTTGTCATATTCCCAAACAGGGAAACTGGGATCACCTTATTTGAAAGTGGGATAACTTCTTCATCCTAACTCCTATGAGATTTATTCAACTTCCTGGTGATTCTCCACTACTTTATGTATCCAAATGAAGGTTCTTACATCGCGATTCATCCTGGTTTGATTAGAATGACGAAGAAGTTGTCATATTCCCAAACAGGGAAACTGGGATCACCTTATTTGAAAGTGGGATAACTTCTTCATCCTAACTCCTATGAGATTTATTCAACTTCCTGGTGATTCTCCACTACTTTATGTATCCAAATGAAGGTTCTTACATCGCGATTCATCCTGGTTTGATTAGAATGACGAAGAAGTTGTCATATTCCCAAACAGGAAACTGGGATCACCTTATTTGAAAGTGGGATAACTTCTTCATCCTAACTCCTATGAGATTTATTCAACTTCCTGGTGATTCTCCACTACTTTATGTATCCAAATGAAGGTTCTACATCGCGATTCATCCTGGTTTGATTAGAATGACGAAGAAGTTGTCATATTCCCAAACAGGGAAACTGGGATCACCTTATTTGAAAGTGGGATAACTTCTTCATCCTAACTCCTATGAGATTTATTCAACTTCCTGGTGATTCTCCACTACTTTATGTATCCAAATGAAGGTTCTACATCGCGATTCATCCTGGTTTGATTAGAATGACGAAGAAGTTGTCATATTCCCAAACAGGGAAACTGGGATCACCTTATTTGAAAGTGGGATAACTTCTTCATCCTAACTCCTATGAGATTTATTCAACTTCCTGGTGATTCTCCACTACTTTATGTATCCAAATGAAGGTTCTTACATCGCGATTCATCCTGGTTTGATTAGAATGACGAAGAAGTTGTCATATTCCCAAACAGGGAAACTGGGATCACCTTATTTGAAAGTGGGATAACTTCTTCATCCTAACTCCTATGAGATTTATTCAACTTCCTGGTGATTCTCCACTACTTTATGTATCCAAATGAAGGTTCTTACATCGCGATTCATCCTGGTTTGATTAGAATGACGAAGAAGTTGTCATATTCCCAAACAGGAAAACTGGGATCACCTTATTTGAAAGTGGGATAACTTCTTCATCCTAACTCCTATGAGATTTATTCAACTTCCTGGTGATTCTCCACTACTTTATGTATCCAAATCAAGGTTTGTACATCGCGATTCATCCTGGTTTGATTAGAATGACGAAGAAGTTGTCATATTCCCAAACAGGGAAACTGGGATCACCTTATTTGAAAGTGGGATAACTTCTTCATCCTAACTCCTATGAGATTTATTCAACTTCCTGGTGATTCTCCACTACTTTATGTATCCAAATCAAGCTTTGTACATCGCGATTCATCCTGGTTTGATTAGAATGACGAAGAAGTTGTCATATTCCCAAACAGGAAACTGGGATCACCTTATTTGAAAGTGGGATAACTTCTTCATCCTAACTCCTATGAGATTTATTCAACTTCCTGGTGATTCTCCACTACTTTATGTATCCAAATGAAGGTTCTTACATCGCGATTCATCCTGGTTTGATTAGAATGACGAAGAAGTTGTCATATTCCCAAACAGGGAAACTGGGATCACCTTATTTGAAAGTGGGATAACTTCTTCATCCTAACTCCTATGAGATTTATTCAACTTCCTGGTGATTCTCCACTACTTTATGTATCCAAATGAAGGTTCTTACATCGCGATTCATCCTGGTTTGATTAGAATGACGAAGAAGTTGTCATATTCCCAAACAGGGAAACTGGGATCACCTTATTTGAAAGTGGGATAACTTCTTCATCCTAACTCCTATGAGATTTATTCAACTTCCTGGTGATTCTCCACTACTTTATGTATCCAAATGAAAGTTCTTACATCGCGATTCATCCTGGTTTGATTAGAATGACGAAGAAGTTGTCATATTCCCAAACAGGAAACTGGGATCACCTTATTTGAAAGTGGGATAACTTCTTCATCCTAACTCCTATGAGATTTATTCAACTTCCTGGTGATTCTCCACTACTTTATGTATCCAAATGAAGGTTCTTACATCGCGATTCATCCTGGTTTGATTAGAATGACGAAGAAGTTGTCATATTCCCAAACAGGGAAACTGGGATCACCTTATTTGAAAGTGGGATAACTTCTTCATCCTAACTCCTATGAGATTTATTCAACTTCCTGGTGATTCTCCACTACTTTATGTATCCAAATGAAGGTTCTTACATCGCGATTCATCCTGGTTTGATTAGAATGACGAAGAAGTTGTCATATTCCCAAACAGGAAACTGGGATCACCTTATTTGAAAGTGGGATAACTTCTTCATCCTAACTCCTATGAGATTTATTCAACTTCCTGGTGATTCTCCACTACTTTATGTATCCAAATGAAGGTTCTTACATCGCGATTCATCCTGGTTTGATTAGAATGACGAAGAAGTTGTCATATTCCCAAACAGGGAAACTGGGATCACCTTATTTGAAAGTGGGATAACTTCTTCATCCTAACTCCTATGAGATTTATTCAACTTCCTGGTGATTCTCCACTACTTTATGTATCCAAATGAAGGTTCTTACATCGCGATTCATCCTGGTTTGATTAGAATGACGAAGAAGTTGTCATATTCCCAAACAGGGAAACTGGGATCACCTTATTTGAAAGTGGGATAACTTCTTCATCCTAACTCCTATGAGATTTATTCAACTTCCTGGTGATTCTCCACTACTTATGTATCCAAATCAAGCTTTGTACATCGCGATTCATCCTGGTTTGATTAGAATGACGAAGAAGTTGTCATATTCCCAAACAGGGAAACTGGGATCACCTTATTTGAAAGTGGGATAACTTCTTCATCCTAACTCCTATGAGATTTATTCAACTTCCTGGTGATTCTCCACTACTTTATGTATCCAAATGAAGGTTCTTACATCGCGATTCATCCTGGTTTGATTAGAATGACGAAGAAGTTGTCATATTCCCAAACAGGGAAACTGGGATCACCTTATTTGAAAGTGGGATAACTTCTTCATCCTAACTCCTATGAGATTTATTCAACTTCCTGGTGATTCTCCACTACTTTATGTATCCAAATGAAGGTTCTTACATCGCGATTCATCCTGGTTTGATTAGAATGACGAAGAAGTTGTCATATTCCCAAACAGGGAAACTGGGATCACCTTATTTGAAAGTGGGATAACTTCTTCATCCTAACTCCTATGAGATTTATTCAACTTCCTGGTGATTCTCCACTACTTTATGTATCCAAATGAAGGTTCTTACATCGCGATTCATCCTGGTTTGATTAGAATGACGAAGAAGTTGTCATATTCCCAAACAGGAAACTGGGATCACCTTATTTGAAAGTGGGATAACTTCTTCATCCTAACTCCTATGAGATTTATTCAACTTCCTGGTGATTCTCCACTACTTTATGTATCCAAATGAAGGTTCTTACATCGCGATTCATCCTGGTTTGATTAGAATGACGAAGAAGTTGTCATATTCCCAAACAGGGAAACTGGGATCACCTTATTTGAAAGTGGGATAACTTCTTCATCCTAACTCCTATGAGATTTATTCAACTTCCTGGTGATTCTCCACTACTTTATGTATCCAAATGAAGGTTCTTACATCGCGATTCATCCTGGTTTGATTAGAATGACGAAGAAGTTGTCATATTCCCAAACAGGGAAACTGGGATCACCTTATTTGAAAGTGGGATAACTTCTTCATCCTAACTCCTATGAGATTTATTCAACTTCCTGGTGATTCTCCACTACTTTATGTATCCAAATGAAGGTTCTTACATCGCGATTCATCCTGGTTTGATTAGAATGACGAAGAAGTTGTCATATTCCCAAACAGGGAAACTGGGATCACCTTATTTGAAAGTGGGATAACTTCTTCATCCTAACTCCTATGAGATTTATTCAACTTCCTGGTGATTCTCCACTACTTTATGTATCCAAATGAAGGTTCTTACATCGCGATTCATCCTGGTTTGATTAGAATGACGAAGAAGTTGTCATATTCCCAAACAGGGAAACTGGGATCACCTTATTTGAAAGTGGGATAACTTCTTCATCCTAACTCCTATGAGATTTATTCAACTTCCTGGTGATTCTCCACTACTTTATGTATCCAAATCAAGCTTTGTACATCGCGATTCATCCTGGTTTGATTAGAATGACGAAGAAGTTGTCATATTCCCAAACAGGGAAACTGGGATCACCTTATTTGAAAGTGGGATAACTTCTTCATCCTAACTCCTATGAGATTTGTTCAACTTCCTGGTGATTCTCCACTACTTTATGTATCCAAATGAAGCTTCTACATCGCGATTCATCCTGGTTTGATTAGAATGACGAAGAAGTTGTCATATTCCCAAACAGGGAAACTGGGATCACCTTATTTGAAAGTGGGATAACTTCTTCATCCTAACTCCTATGAGATTTATTCAACTTCCTGGTGATTCTCCACTACTTTATGTATCCAAATGAAGGTTCTTACATCGCGATTCATCCTGGTTTGATTAGAATGACGAAGAAGTTGTCATATTCCCAAACAGGGAAACTGGGATCACCTTATTTGAAAGTGGGATAACTTCTTCATCCTAACTCCTATGAGATTTATTCAACTTCCTGGTGATTCTCCACTACTTTATGTATCCAAATGAAGGTTCTTACATCGCGATTCATCCTGGTTTGATTAGAATGACGAAGAAGTTGTCATATTCCCAAACAGGAAACTGGGATCACCTTATTTGAAAGTGGGATAACTTCTTCATCCTAACTCCTATGAGATTTATTCAACTTCCTGGTGATTCTCCACTACTTTATGTATCCAAATGAAGTTCTTACATCGCGATTCATCCTGGTTTGATTAGAATGACGAAGAAGTTGTCATATTCCCAAACAGGGAAACTGGGATCACCTTATTTGAAAGTGGGATAACTTCTTCATCCTAACTCCTATGAGATTTATTCAACTTCCTGGTGATTCTCCACTACTTTATGTATCCAAATCAAGGTTTGTACATCGCGATTCATCCTGGTTTGATTAGAATGACGAAGAAGTTGTCATATTCCCAAACAGGGAAACTGGGATCACCTTATTTGAAAGTGGGATAACTTCTTCATCCTAACTCCTATGAGATTTATTCAACTTCCTGGTGATTCTCCACTACTTTATGTATCCAAATGAAGGTTCTTACATCGCGATTCATCCTGGTTTGATTAGAATGACGAAGAAGTTGTCATATTCCCAAACAGGGAAACTGGGATCACCTTATTTGAAAGTGGGATAACTTCTTCATCCTAACTCCTATGAGATTTATTCAACTTCCTGGTGATTCTCCACTACTTTATGTATCCAAATCAAGCTTTTACATCGCGATTCATCCTGGTTTGATTAGAATGACGAAGAAGTTGTCATATTCCCAAACAGGGAAACTGGGATCACCTTATTTGAAAGTGGGATAACTTCTTCATCCTAACTCCTATGAGATTTATTCAACTTCCTGGTGATTCTCCACTACTTTATGTATCCAAATGAAGGTTCTTACATCGCGATTCATCCTGGTTTGATTAGAATGAGGGAAACTGGGATCACCTTATTTGAAAGTGGGATAACTTCTTCATCCTAACTCCTATGAGATTTATTCAACTTCCTGGTGATTCTCCACTACTTTATGTAAATCAAGCTTTTACATCGCGATTCATCCTGGTTTGATTAGAATGACGAAGAAGTTGTCATATTCCCAAACAGGAAACTGGGATCACCTTATTTGAAAGTGGGATAACTTCTTCATCCTAACTCCTATGAGATTTATTCAACTTCCTGGTGATTCTCCACTACTTTATGTATCCAAATGAAGGTTCTTACATCGCGATTCATCCTGGTTTGATTAGAATGACGAAGAAGTTGTCATATTCCCAAACAGGGAAACTGGGATCACCTTATTTGAAAGTGGGATAACTTCTTCATCCTAACTCCTATGAGATTTATTCAACTTCCTGGTGATTCTCCACTACTTTATGTATCCAAATGAAGGTTCTTACATCGCGATTCATCCTGGTTTGATTAGAATGACGAAGAAGTTGTCATATTCCCAAACAGGGAAACTGGGATCACCTTATTTGAAAGTGGGATAACTTCTTCATCCTAACTCCTATGAGATTTATTCAACTTCCTGGTGATTCTCCACTACTTTATGTATCCAAATGAAGGTTCTTACATCGCGATTCATCCTGGTTTGATTAGAATGACGAAGAAGTTGTCATATTCCCAAACAGGGAAACTGGGATCACCTTATTTGAAAGTGGGATAACTTCTTCATCCTAACTCCTATGAGATTTATTCAACTTCCTGGTGATTCTCCACTACTTTATGTATCCAAATCAAGCTTTGTACATCGCGATTCATCCTGGTTTGATTAGAATGACGAAGAAGTTGTCATATTCCCAAACAGGGAAACTGGGATCACCTTATTTGAAAGTGGGATAACTTCTTCATCCTAACTCCTATGAGATTTATTCAACTTCCTGGTGATTCTCCACTACTTTATGTATCCAAATGAAGGTTCTTACATCGCGATTCATCCTGGTTTGATTAGAATGACGAAGAAGTTGTCATATTCCCAAACAGGGAAACTGGGATCACCTTATTTGAAAGTGGGATAACTTCTTCATCCTAACTCCTATGAGATTTATTCAACTTCCTGGTGATTCTCCACTACTTTTGTATCCAAATCAAGCTTTGTACATCGCGATTCATCCTGGTTTGATTAGAATGACGAAGAAGTTGTCATATTCCCAAACAGGAAACTGGGATCACCTTATTTGAAAGTGGGATAACTTCTTCATCCTAACTCCTATGAGATTTATTCAACTTCCTGGTGATTCTCCACTACTTTATGTATCCAAATGAAGGTTCTTACATCGCGATTCATCCTGGTTTGATTAGAATGACGAAGAAGTTGTCATATTCCCAAACAGGGAAACTGGGATCACCTTATTTGAAAGTGGGATAACTTCTTCATCCTAACTCCTATGAGATTTATTCAACTTCCTGGTGATTCTCCACTACTTTATGTATCCAAATCAAGCTTTTACATCGCGATTCATCCTGGTTTGATTAGAATGACGAAGAAGTTGTCATATTCCCAAACAGGGAAACTGGGATCACCTTATTTGAAAGTGGGATAACTTCTTCATCCTAACTCCTATGAGATTTATTCAACTTCCTGGTGATTCTCCACTACTTTATGTATCCAAATGAAGGTTCTTACATCGCGATTCATCCTGGTTTGATTAGAATGACGAAGAAGTTGTCATATTCCCAAACAGGGAAACTGGGATCACCTTATTTGAAAGTGGGATAACTTCTTCATCCTAACTCCTATGAGATTTATTCAACTTCCTGGTGATTCTCCACTACTTTATGTATCCAAATCAAGCTTTGTACATCGCGATTCATCCTGGTTTGATTAGAATGACGAAGAAGTTGTCATATTCCCAAACAGGGAAACTGGGATCACCTTATTTGAAAGTTGGATAACTTCTTCATCCTAACTCCTATGAGATTTATTCAACTTCCTGGTGATTCTCCACTACTTTATGTATCCAAATGAAGGTTCTTACTAAACACTTTTGTGTTTGTAGTGTGTTTAATAATTAATCTGTGTGATTTGTATAATGTTTAGGAGATTAAGAGTTCTAGAGAGAATAAGAACAAGAGAGAGAGAGACTCAAAACTCCATTAATTAATAACTGATGAGGTTTACAAGTATTAATAGTGAGAGCAACAAGGGTTTTCGAAATGTATAAGCATGTGGAGTCAATGGACAGGCTGGAACTCCTTTTGAATCACTTGGCTGTGCTTTCTCACATGCTTGCACTAGTAAAAAGCATCCTCTCCTTTCCAGCATCATACAGGCTGTCAAAGTGCTCCCTTATCCTTCCTTATTCTCTTAGGTCGAATTTCCTCTCTTCTCCTCATTAAGTTACCTCCTCATCCCATCAGATAACTTCCCCAAGTAGTTACTGTGGTTAAAAGAAAGTTACCACAGTAAAACTCTAAAGTTACTGTCTCAGCCTCTTTGGTCTTCATCTCAACAAAATACTCTTCCTCTATCAATGTATCTTCTCTCTATCCTCTCATCTCAACACTCCCCCTCAAGCTTGACCATGTGGAACAAGTCAAGCTTGGAAACCATGAAGACCTCCCTCATTAAAAACCTCACCAAAGAAAACCCATTGGGATAAAACTTTGATGAGAGAAAAAGAGTGGAGACTCCATGGTTAAGGGGCTCAGCTCCTGGGAGTAAGATCAATGAGTCCAAGCCTGGATAGTATGGACTCCATTGTCTTCAATCTGCTGCCTTAGTAAACACATCTGCAAGCTGATCTTCACTCCTTGTATAACATGGCAGAATCACTCCTAAGATAATCATCTGCCTCACCTTATGACAATCCACCTCTATGTGCTTTGTTCTCTCATGAAACACTGAGTTGGAGGCAATGTGGATAGCTGCTTGATTGTCACAATGCATAGTCATAGGAGTACTCTGCTCAATCTCTAGATGCTTCAAGATCCCCTTGATCCACACCAACTCGTTTGTCAGCTTCAACATGGCTCTATACTCAGCTTCAGCACTTGAACAAGAGATAACCTTCTGCTTCTTACTCTTCCAAGTAACCAAGTTCCCTCCAATGAATGTACAATACCCAGTAGTTGATCTCCTGTCCACTCTATCTCCTGCCCAATCAGCATCACAATACCCAACCACTTCTGTACTGCCATTACAGCCCATCCAAACTCCTTGTCCAGCCGTCCCACTCAGATACCTCAGTATCCTATCAACCATCTTCCAATGATGGACCTTTGGCGCCTGCATATGCTGACTCACTTGATTCACCGCAAAGCATATATCTGGCCTAGTAATGGTCAAGTAGATCAGCTTGCCAACCATCTTCCTGTATAGCTTAGGATCCTCAAACAGCTGCTTCTCTTCAACCTCCCCCTCACGCAGAACCTTATATCCCTCCTCTAGGGGTGTCTTGGCTATCTTTCCTCCAAGCACATCAGTCTCCTTCAACATATCCATAGTATACTTCCTTTGAGACATAAACAAACCCTCCTTTGATCTGCATATCTCAATGCCCAGAAAATACTTCATCTCTCCCAAATCCTTGATGTCAAACACAGATTTAAGAAACTCCTTAGTAGCTTGAATCCCTGCCTTATCACTCCCTGTGATAATCAAGTCATCCACATACACTAGAATCACAATGATCCCTGAAGGTCCTGTCAAGGTGAAGAGAGTGTGATCTAATTCAGACTTCCTAAAGCCTCTCCCATTGAGTGTTGTACTCAGCTTCCTGTACCAAGCTCTAGGTGATTGTTTCAGCCCATATATTGCCTTCTTCAATCTCAAAACATTCCCTGGCTTTACTAGATGCTCAAGACCAGGAGGAGGAAGCATGTATACCTCATCTTCTAGCTCACCTTGTAAGAAAGCATTCTTCACATCCATCTGCCACAAATCCCACTCCAAGTTTGTTGCAATGGACAACACAATCCGAACTGTATGTAGCTTAGCTACTGGTGCAAAGGTATCAATGTAATCCTCTCCATAGGTCTGTGTAAATCCTCTTGCAACCAATCTGGTCTTCTTCCTATCAATCTGTCCATTTGCTAGATACTTGATTGTGAAGATCCATCTACTAGATACAGCCCTCTTTCCCTTAGGCAGCTCACTCTCATACCATGTATCATTTTTGATCATAGCACCTGCTTCAGCTCCCACTGATTCTTTCCATTCCTTGTCTAACATAGCTTCTTCATAAGTCCTTGGTACATAACTCTCATCCAGACTAATCATAAAGGCATAATGCTCCTCTGGAAACTCAGCAAAGGAACACACGGCTTGAGAAGGATGCTCCACAGCCTGGGCATTGTAGTACACTCTCGTGTTTACCCAGTTGGAAGGATCCCTCTTTATCCTTGTGCTCCTCCTCAAAGCTTGAACCTGATCTTCAGTTTGCACACTAGCCGGCTCCACTTGCTCTTCTTCTGAACTGGCCGGTCTGACTTGTTCTTCTACACTAGACTGAACCTCATCCACTTCTCCACTAGACTGAACCTCATTGTTCTCAACTTCTTGTGATGTATCTTGATCATGAAGACCTGAATCCTCTTGGTTTTGCTCTTGCTCACCAGATTCAGTTCCATTCCCCCTCTCATGATCAAGAGGAGTTGTTCTTCCAGCTCCACCACTCTGATTGGAAGACTCTCTCCTTCCGGTTTCCTGATCCTGGGATAATCCTATCCCAAGCTTCTCTAACAACACTCTCAGTATTGTTGCCTTATCAGATGGAGCTTGAGACAAATCCTTCAGATTTTCCCACTCCTTTTCTTCATAATAACCTTTTGTTTCAACAAACTTCACTTCTCTAGATACCATCACTCTCCTTGCTTCAGGATCATAGCACTTGTACCCCTTCTGAGTGATAGAGTAACCAATGAACATAGCCTTAGTACTCTTTGCCTCCAGCTTGTTTCTCTGCTCTCCTGGAACCATGACATAGCACACACACCCAAAGACACGTAGATGATCAATGACAGGTTTGCTCTTGTTCAATACCTCAAATGGAGACAGATTCTTCAATATCTTGGTTGGAACCCGGTTGATGAGATAGCAAGCAGTCTGCACAGCATCACTCCAAAAACGTTTTGGGACATTTGCATGAAACATCATCGATCTAGCAACCTCCATCAAGTGCCTGTTCTTCCTCTCAGCTACACCATTCTGCTGTGGTGTATAAGGGCAGCTAGTCTGATGCACAATCCCATGCTTGGCTAGATGACTCTTGAAGGCATTGCTGATGTATTCACCTCCATTATCTGATCTCAGTACCTTCACAGTAGCATTGTATTGATTAGATACATATGCTTGGAAGTTCATAAATGCTTCTAGCACCCTATCTTTAGATGGAAGCAATGTAAGCCAAGTATACTTAGACTTCTCATCAATGAATGTCACAAAGTACTTCTGGCTATCTCTAGACAAACAAGGAGCAGTCCACACATCTGAATGAACTAGATCAAAGCAATGCTCATAAGTAGTTTCTGATGTTGGAAAAACAGTCCTACAATGCTTTCCTAATATGCATGCTTCACACTCCAAGTGATTAAATGACATATTAGGAATTATCAATTCAATAGCACGAGCGTGAGGATGTCCCAATCTAGCATGCCAAGTAATACTATCAATCTTTCATAAGTACTGCTCAAACACATAGAATCAAAGGGTTTAGAGATCTTAGCCAATTGGAGCTGGTATAGATTATTCTTGCTGTCTCCTCTCCCAATGACCTTTCCAGTCTTCAAATCTTGGAACTCAACATCATCTGGCCTGAATACTACTTGACAGCCAAGATCAATTGTGGCTTTCCTCACAGATAGAAGATTTGAAGCAAACTGTGGCATGTAGAAGGCATCTGAGTCTTTATCAAATAGCTTGAGCTTTCCAACTCCTTCTATTGGAATCCTATCACCATTAGCTATCATCACACCCCCAGTAGCTTTCTTTACATCACTCATTAAGCTTCTGTCACTAATCATGTGATGACTTGCTCCAGAATCAACAATGATGGGTTTGTTGGATGTGGATGCTTTGGCAGGAGCACCTTGTCTCCGGGTCGTAGCCAAAGCATACACATACTTGACAAACTCATCCCATTCCTCCTTTGTGACAGGCTCATCCGCTCCTTTGGTCTCTAGCTTCCTCATAACCCCACTGCTCTCTACAGATTCTCCAATGTAAGCTGAGTACAAGCATTCTCCTACTTGCATACTCTCCTTGATATCCTTTCTCCATAATCTGCTCATCATGACCCACATCTTAGAAAGTTTTCTCAACTTTCCCTTCTTGCAGCTTGTACCTCTCTTCCATCTATCTGGCTTCTTGTTTATCTCCCACACATCACACATGTGTTCAACTAGCTCACAAATCTCTCCCATAAGAAAGCCAAAGATCACATCTTGCTTCCTCCTTCCTTGATACCAACTCGGACTTGCTGTATGAGTTTTCACCATACTCAACTCTGATTCTACTTCTCTCAGCCTCTCCACAAGCTGATACAACTCGTTCTTCCCTTTTCTTAGACTATAGATCACGCCCTTGGCTTCATGAACCTCCAACCTTGCTGTCTGACCTTCTTCAGCAGCTACCTCCTTTAAAGGTTCCACCTTTACTTGAATCTCCTCCAACCTTGCTGTCTGATCTTTCTCAGCAGCTCTCACCTTTAAAGGTTCTTCCTTTTCATGATTACTCCAAATCCCACAGCTTTCAAAAGCTGTCTTTATCCAGCTTGACCAAGCACACTTGTTTTCTCTCTCTTTCTTCTCTTCACTTCTTGATCTTATCTCCTCCACCATGCTTAACTCGTTTGAATCCATCTGAAACTCTCCACAGACTCAATTTGATCTCAAGCACACCAAAAAGCACCAAGAACACATCAAGAACACCAAGAACACCTCAATAACACCTCAGATTTCGAAAATCATACAAACACACTCTCCCCTTTGCGCAACCTGGCTCTGATACCATAAACACTTTTGTGTTTGTAGTGTGTTTAATAATTAATCTGTGTGATTTGTATAATGTTTAGGAGATTAAGAGTTCTAGAGAGAATAAGAACAAGAGAGAGAGACTCAAAACTCCATTAATTATTAAAGATGAGGTTTACAACATATTTATGTGTGTGAAACAATACATTTCGAAATCCATAAGATAAGAGAGAGATTCAGAGCATGTGTAGTCAAAGAGAGCCATCCAAAAGCATCCAATGGGAGTCTTCACATGCTTGATCCCTTTGGCATCTTTTACTAGATGCTGTCTACTTTACAGCCTGTCTCCAGCCTCTCTAGCTTGAGGAAACCTTATCCAGACTGCTCCTTCCTTATCCAAGAGCTCCTTGGTCGTGGGTAACTCTCCAAAGTGAAGCAAGATCACTTTCCAAGCTTTAACTGAGTTACCACAGTAAAACTAAAGTTACTGTGGTAAAACTCTAAAGTTACTGTATGCCTCAATCCTCTTTCTCTATCAATGTCTCCTCTCTTTATTACCTCATCTCAACAAAGGCATCAAGGCTACAAAGGAGTATCTCAATGCAAGCTTTGAGATTAAAGACTTGGGGGAAATGAAGTATTTTCTTGGGATTGAGATATGCAGATCGAAGGAAGGATTGTTTATGTCCCAAAGGAAGTGTGTGATTGATCTCTTGAAGGGAGCAGATGCCTATGGAGGAAAGACAGCCAAGATGCCAATGGAGGATGGTTACAAGGTTCCACGTGAGGGGGAGATTGAGGATAGCAATCCGTTCCATGATCCTAAGCTATATAGGAAGCTAGTGGGAAGTTGATTTATCTTACCATTACTAGACCTGATGTGTGTTTTGCGGTGAATCAAGTCAGTCAACACATGCAAGTTCCTAAGGAGCACCATTGGTGGATGGTGGAAAGGATCTTGATGTATCTGAATGGAACTACTGGTCTTGGAGTATGGATGGGATGTAACAAGAGTACTGAGGTTGTAGGCTACTGTGATGCAGATTGGGCTGGAGACCGAGCAGACAGAAGATCAACCACAGGCTATTGTACATTCATTGGTGGTAACTTGGTCACTTGGAAGAGTAAGAAGCAGAAGGTAGTGTCTTGTTCCAGTGCTGAGGCCGAGTATAGAGCAATGCTGAAGCTTACAAATGAGCTAGTGTGGATAAAAGGGATTTTGAAGCATCTGGAGATTATTCAAGCAACGCCAATGACAATGCATTGTGATAATCAAGCAGCTATCCACATTGCATCTAATTCTGTGTTCCATGAGAGAACAAAGCACATTGAGGTTGATTGTCACAAGGTGAGGCAGATGATGATTCTTGGGGTAATTCTACCTTGTTATACTCGGAGTGAGGATCAGTTAGCAGATGTGTTCACAAAGGCAGCAAGGCAAAAGACAATGGAGTCCATACACATCAGGTTAGGGCTCATTGATCTCTCGCCTAAGGGCTAGTCTATACACTCTCCTGATCATGTGATCTCTACTCTTTCCTCATTAAGGTTTTGTCCCAATGGGTTTTCCTTAATGAGGTTTTAATGAGGGAGATCTCATGGTCCTTCCAAGCTTGACTTGTTCCACATGGTCAAGCTTGAGGGGGAGTGTTAAGATGAGAGAATAAAGAGTTGATATATTGAGAGAGGAAGGGATTTGGAGCAGGCAGTAACTTTGGAGATTTACCACAGTAACTTTATTGTTACTGTGGTAACTGAGTTAAAAGACTTGGGAAATTACCTTGCATCCATTTGGAGAGTGTAACACGCCAGGAGGAGTCTGGATAAGCAAGGAGGAGTTTGGATAAGGTCTGGTCAAGGCTAGAGAGCTTTAGACAGGCTGGCACCAGCTGGAAAGCTAAAGCAAGATACCCAAGCATGTGAGGAACCTTATTGGCTAGTTTGAATCAAGCATCTTTGACTACACATGCTTCTTATCCTAGCTAGACTGAACCTGGACGAAATTATGTATCCCTAATCTATATATGTTGTAAACTCTCTCATTAATCAATCTAATGGAGTTTTGAGTCTCTCTCTCTTCAGTCTCTCTCTTGTTCTTAATCTCCAATCTCTTTAATTCTCAGATTAGACTTATCACTCTTTAAATCACAAAATCTAATAATTTATTCCACTTCCTAGTGATTCTCCACTACTTTATGTATCCAAATGAAGGTTCTTACATCGCGATTCATCCTAGTTTGATTAGAATGACAAGAAGTTGTCATATTCCCAAACAGGGAAACTGGGATCACCTTATTTGAACGTGGGATAACTTCTTCATCCTAACTCCTATGAGATTTATTCAACTTCCTGGTGATTCTCCACTACTCTATGTATCTAAATCAAGCTTTGTACATCGCGATTCATCCTGGTTTGATTAGAATGTCGAAGAAGTTGTCATATTCCCAAACAGGGAAACTGGGATCACCTTATTTGAAAGTGGGATAACTACTTCATCCTAACTCTTATGAGATTTATTCAACTTCCTGGTGATTATACACTACTTTATATATCCAAATGACGGTTCTTACATCGCGATTCATCCTGGTTTGATTAGAATGACGAATAAGTTGTAATATTCCTAAACAAGGAAACTGGGATCACCTTATTTGAAAGTGGGATAACTTCTTCATCCTAACTCCTATGAGATTTATTCAACTTCCTGGTGAATCTACACAAATTTATGTATCCAAATGAAGGTTCTTATACCAAGATCCATCCTGGTTTGATTAGAATGACGAAGAAGTTGTCATATTCCCAAACTGGGAAACTGGGATCACCTTATTTGAAACTTCTTCATCCTAACTCCTATGAGATTTATTCAACTTCTTGGTGATTCTCCACTACTTTATGTATCCAAATGAAGGTTCTTACATCGCGATTCATCCTGGTTTGATTAGAATGACGAAGAAGTTGTCATATTCCCAAACAAGGAAACTGGGATCACCTTATTTGAAAGTGGGATAACTTCTTCATCCTAACTCCTATGAGATTTATTCAACTTCGTGGTGATTCTACACTACTTTATGTATCCAAATGAAGGTTCTAACATCGCGATTCATTCTGGTTTGAATAGGATGACGAAGAAGTATTCATATTCCCAAACAGGGAAACTGGGATCACCTTATTTGAAAGTGGGATAACTTCTTCATCCTAACTCCTATGAGATTTATTCAAATTCCGGGTGATTCTCCACTACTTTATGTATCCAAATCAAACTTTGTACATCCCGATTCATCCTGGTTTGATTAGAATGACGAAGAAATTGTCATATTCCCAAACAGGGAAACTGGGATCACCTTATTTGAAAGTGGGATAACTTCTTCATCCTAACTCCTATGAGATTTATTCAACTTCCTGGTGATTCTCCACTACTTTATGTATCCAAATCAAGCTTTGTACATCGCGATTCATCCTGGTTTGATTAGAATGTCGAAGAAGTTGTCATATTCCCAAACAGGGAAACTGGGATCACCTTATTTGAAAGTGGGATAACTTCTTCATCCTAACTCCTATGAGATTTATTCAACTTCCTAGTGATTCTCCACTACTTTATGGATCCAAATGAAGGTTCTTACAGCTCGATTCATCCTGGTTTGATTAGAATGACGAATAAGTTGTAATATTCACAAACAGGGAAACTGGGATCACCTTATTTGAAAGTGGGATAGCTTCTTCATCCTAACTCCTATGAGATTTATTCAACTTCCTGGTGATTCTCCACTACTCTATGTATCTAAATCAAGCTTTGTACATCGCGATTCATCCTGGTTTGATTAGAATGTCGAAGAAACTGTCATATTCCCAAACAGGGAAACTGGGATCACCTTATTTGAAAGTGGGATAACTTCTTCATCCAAACTCCTATGAGATTTATTCAACTTCCTGGTGATTCTCCACTATTTTTTGTATCCAAATGAAGGTTCTTACATCGCGATTCATCCTGGTTTGATTAGAATGACGAAGAAGTTGTCATATTCCCAAACAGAGAAAATGGGATCACCTTATTTGAAAGTGAGATAACTTCTTCATCCTAACTCCTATGAGATTTATTCAACTTCCTGGTGATTCTCCACTACTCTATGTATCTAAATCAAGCTTTGTACATCGCGATTCATCCTGGTTTGATTAGAATGTCGAAGAAACTGTCATATTCCCAAACATGGAAACTGGGATCACCTTATTTGAAAGTGGGATAACTTCTTCATCCTAACTCCTATGAGATTTATTCAACTTCCTGATGATTCTCCACTACTTTATGTATCCAAATGAAGGTTCTTACATCGCGATTCATTCTGGTTTGAATAGGATGACGAAGAAGTATTCATATTCCCAAACAGAGAAACTAGGATCACCTTATTTGAAAGTGGGATAACTTCTTCATCCTAACTCCTATGAGATTTATTTGTTAACTTGAAGAAAGGAATGGAGGAGCTAGAGGTGTTGAGTTGAGATGGATCTTGTACAAAGATAGGGCAAGAGCTTTAGAGATTGCCTATCAAGAGTGATGAGGAGTCTAAAGGTGTCCAGAAGTGATCTGATGGATGTTCTAAGCAAGGTCAAAGTCTAGGAGAGACTTAGAAGAGTGTTGAGGAGCAAATGGGCGAGTGTGCAAAGATAGGGCGAGGCTGTACGGCCATGTACGGATCTGTACGGACCGGTACGACCCGAGAGATCACAACTCGCCCATTTGAGATGTTTTGAGATTGTGCAAAGTCCGGGACAAGATGTGCAAGCTTAGGGCGTGATCAGAACATGTCAAGGAGGCTTTGTGCAATCTTAGGGTGTTGGGAGAAGGCCCTGGTCGTTTGGAATCAAGAAGGCATCAAGAAGATGCTTTGTGGAGGCAAACAACCAATGGGAGCTTCCTTGTGTGTGATTGGCTAGTTCTGGTCTTGGACAGGCTGTCTCTTGCTGTAAAGAGAAGGGAGCCACGACCATGAACCTGGACAGATGCATGGGAAGATTAGGAGGAGCCTAAGGAGAGCCAATCACAAGCAAGGAGCCAGCTTGCCTTGGTTTGAATTAAAGTGAACAGCCAACCTTATCCTCACAACTCTTCAGATATTACAAGAAGACCATCTCATCTACACCATCCATTCTCTCAAGTTAATATTATCCATTAGATTTAGGTTTCAGATTGTGTAAACCTATGGAGCTTATAAATAAGCATGTAATGGCGTTTTGTAATCTCTTAAGAGAGTATGGGGGGTTTCCCCATCTCTTTCATAATTATAAAAGTGTGTTCTTGATCAGATTCCCTTAAACTACCCCTTTCTTAGTCTCTAATCTCTTAATCTCTCAAAGTCTCTTTGTTTCTGATTCAAGTTCATACTAGTTTCATCAGACCTCTTATTCAACTAGTTCAAGACCTTATCTTTGCCTTTAATGGCTTTTCATACACATACACAGCCAGAGCTCTCAAATCTCACATTATTCAAATTCCTGGTGATTCTCCTCTACTCTTTGTATCTAAATCAAGCTTTGTACATCGCGATTCATCCTGGTTTGATTAGAATGTCGAAGAAGTTGTCATATTCCCAAACAGGGAAACTGGGATCACCTTATTTGAAAGTGGGATAACTTCTTCATCCTAACTCCTATGAGATTTATTCAACTTTCTAGTGATTCTCCACTACTTTATGTATCCAAATGAAGGTTCTTACATCGCGATTCATCCTGGTTTGATTAGAATGACAAGAAGTTGTCATATTCCTAAACATGAAAACTGGGATCACCTTATTTGAACGTGGGATAACTTCTTCATCCTAACTCCTATGAGATTTATTCAACTTCCTGGTGATTCTCCACTACTTTATGTATCCAAATGAAGGTTCTTACATCACGATTCATCCTGGTTTGATTAGAATGACAAAGAAGTTGTCATATTCCCAAACAGGGAAACTGGGATCACCTTATTTGAAAGTGGGATAACTTCTTCATCCTAACTCCTATGAGATTTATTCAACTTCCTGGTGATTCTCCACTACTCTATGTATCTAAATCAAGCTTTGTACATCGCGATTCATCCTGGTTTGATTAGAATGTCGAAGAAGTTGTCATATTCCCAAACAGGGAAACTGGGATCACCTTATTTGAAAGTTGGATAACTTCTTCATCCTAACTCCTATGAGATTTATTCAACTTCCTGGTGATTCTCCACTACTTTATGTATCCAAATGAAGGTTCTTACATCGCGATTCATCCTGGTTTGATTAGAATGACGAAGAAATTATCATATTCCCAAACAAGGAAACTGGGATCACCTTATTTGAAAGTGGGATAACTTCTTCATCCTAACTCCTATAAGATTTATTCAACTTCCTGGTGATTCTCCACTACTTTATTTATCCAAATCAAGCTTTGTACATCGCGATTCATCCTGGTTTGATTAGAATGACGAAGAAGTTGTCATATTCTCAAACAGGGAAACTGGGATCACCTTATTTGAAAGTAGGATAACTTCTTCATCCTCACTCCCATGAGATTTATTCAACTTCCTGGTGATTCTCCACTACTTTATGTATCCAAATGAAGGTTCTTACATCGCGATTCATCCTGGTTTGATTAGAATGACGAAG
Source organism: Brassica napus (assembly GCF_020379485.1). Classification (NCBI taxonomy): domain Eukaryota; kingdom Viridiplantae; phylum Streptophyta; class Magnoliopsida; order Brassicales; family Brassicaceae; genus Brassica; species Brassica napus. The sequence continues at coordinate 26,041 of NW_026016410.1, forward strand.
AAGTTGTCATATTCCCAAACAAGGAAACTGGGATCACCTTAATTGAAAGTGGGATAACTTCTTCATCCTAACTCCTATGAGATTTATTCAACTTCCTGGTGATTCTCCACTACTTTATGTATCCAAATGAAGGTTCTTATATCGTGATTCATCCTGGTTTGATTAGAATGACGAATAAGTTGTAATATTCCCAAACAGGAAAACTGGGATCACCTTATTTGAAAGTGAGATAACTTCTTCATCCTAACTCCTATGAGATTTATTCAACTTCCTGGTGAATCTACACAACTTTATGTATCCAAATGAAGGTTCTTACATCGCGATTCATCCTGGTTTGATTAGAATGACGAAGAAGTTGTCATATTCCCAAACAGGGAAACTGGGATCACCTTATTTGAAAGTGGGATAACTTCTTCATCCTAACTCCTATGAGATTTATTCAACTTTCTGGTGATTCTCCACTACTTTTTGTATCCAAATGAAGGTTCTTACATCGTGATTCATCCTGGTTTGATTAGAATGACGAAGAAATTGTCATATTCCCAAACAGGGAAACTGGGATCACCTTATTTGAAAGTGGGATAACTTCTTCATCCTAACTCCTATGAGATTTATTCAACTTCCTGGTGATTCTCCACTACTCTATGTATCTAAATCAAGCTTTGTACATCGCGATTCATCCTGGTTTGATTAGAATGTCAAAGAAATTGTCATATTCCCAAACATGGAAACTGGGATCACCTTATTTGAAAGTGGGATAACTTCTTCATCCTAACTCCTATGAGATTTATTCAACTTCCTGGTGATTCTCCACTACTTTATGTATCCAAATGAAGGTTCTTACATCGCGATTCATTCTGGTTTGAATAGGATGACGAAGAAGTATTCATATTCCCAAACAGAGAAACTAGGATCACCTTATTTGAAAGTGGGATAACTTCTTCATCCTAACTCCTATGAGATTTATTCAAATTCCTGGTGATTCTCCACTACTCTTTGTATCTAAATCAAGCTTTGTACATCGCGATTCATCCTGGTTTGATTAGAATGTCGAAGAAGTTGTCATATTCCCAAACAGGAAAACTGGGATCACCTTATTTGAAAGTGGGATAACTTCTTTATCCTAACTCCTATGAGATTTATTCAACTTCCTAGTGATTCTCCACTACTTTATGTATCCAAGTGAAGGTTCTTACTATTAGATTTTGTGATTTAAAGAGTGATTAAGTTTAATCTGAGAATTAAAGAGATTGAAGATTAAGAACAAGAGAGAGAGAGACTCAAAACTCCATTAGATTGATTAATGAGAGAGTTTACAACATATATAGATAAGAGATACACAAAAACGTCCAGGTTCAGTCTAGCTAGGATAAGAAGCATGTGTAGTCAAAGATGCTTGATTTAAACTAGCCAATAAGGTTCCTCACATGCTTGGGTATCTTGCTTTAACTTTCCAGCTAGTGCCAGCCTGTCTAAAGCTCTCTAGCATTGACCAGACCTTATCCAAACTCCTCCTTGCTTATCCAGACTCCTCCTGGCGTGTTTCACTCTCCAAATGGGTGCAAGGTAACTTCCAAAGCCTTTTAACTTAGTTACCACAGTAACAATTAAGTTACTGTGGTAAATCTCCAAAGTTACTGTCTGCTCCAACTCTCTTCCTCTATCCATGTATCAACTCTTCATCACTTCATCTCAACACTTTATTCTCTCATCTCAACACTCCCCCTCAAGCTTGACCATGTGGAACAAGTCAAGCTTGGAAGAACCATGAGATCTCCCTCATTAAAACCTCATTAAGGAAAACCCATTGGGACAAAACCTTAATGAGGAAAGAGTAGAGATCACATGATCAGGAGAGTGTATAGACTAGTCCTTAGGCGAGAGATCAATGAGTCCTAACCTGATGTGTATGGACTCCATTGTCTTTTGCCTTGCTGCCTTTGTGAACACATCTGCTAACTGATCCTCACTCCGAGTATAACAAGGTAGAATCACCCCAAGAATCATCATCTGCCTCACCTTGTGACAATCAACCTCAATGTGCTTTGTTCTCTCATGGAACACAGAATTAGATGCAATGTGGATAGCTGCTTGATTATCACAATGCATTGTCATTGGCGTTGCTTGAATAATCTCCAGATGCTTCAAAATCCCTTTTATCCACACTAGCTCATTTGTAAGCTTCAGCATTGCTCTATACTCGGCCTCAGCACTGGAGCAAGACACTACCTTCTGCTTCTTACTCTTCCAAGTGACCAAGTTACCACCAATGAATGTACAATAGCCTGTGGTTGATCTTCTGTCTGCTCGGTCTCCAGCCCAATCTGCATCACAGTAGCCTACAACCTCAGTACTCTTGTTACATCCCATCCATACTCCAAGACCAGTAGTTCCATTCAGATACATCAAGATCCTTTCCACCATCCGCCAATGGTGCTCCTTAGGAACTTGCATGTGTTGACTGACTTGATTCACCGCAAAACACACATCAGGTCTAGTAATGGTAAGATAAATCAACTTCCCCACCAGCTTCCTATATAGCTTAGGATCATGGAACGGCTTGCTATCCTAAATCTCCCCCTCACGTGGAACCTTGTAACCATCCTCCATTGGCATCTTGGCTGTCTTTCCTCCATAGGCATCTGCTCCCTTCAAGAGATCAATCACATACTTCCTTTGGGACATAAACAATCCTTCCTTTGATCTGCATATCTCAATCCCAAGAAAATACTTCATTTCCCCCAAGTCTTTAATCTCAAAGCTTGCCTTGAGATACTCCTTTGTAGCCTTGATGCCTTCCTTATCACTGCCTGTGATGATGATATCATCCACATACACAAGCAACACCACAATACCAGATGAGGTGGTTAGGGAAAAGAGAGTGTGATCCAATTCTGACTTTCTGAACCCTCTCCCATTCAGTGTAGTACTCAACTTGTTGTACCACGCCCTTGGAGACTGCTTGAGACCATAGATAGCTTTCCTCAACCTCAACACATTACCCTTCTTTTCTAGATGTTCAAGACCTGGTGGTGGATGCATGTATACTTCATCTTCCAACTCTCCTTGAAGGAATGCATTCTTCACATCCATTTGCCACAAATCCCACTCAAGATTCACAGCTAAAGATAATACAATCCTGATAGTATGAAGTTTAGCCACAGGAGAAAAGGTCTCAACATAGTCCTCACCATATGTCTGAGTAAATCCTCTTGCCACCAACCTAGATTTGCGCTTCTCTATTCTCCCATCAGGATGAAACTTGATTGTGAACACCCATTTACTAGTCACTGCCTTCTTCCCTTTAGGCAGTTCACTCTCATACCACGTTTCATTCTTAATCATGGCTCCGGACTCATCAGCAACTGAATCTCTCCACTCCTTTAAAGCCATAGCTTCTTCATATGTCCTTGGAATATAGCTCTCATCCAAGCTTACTGTGAAGGCTGTATGCTCGTCCGGAAACTCTGCAAAGGAACACATAGCTTGAGAAGGATGCTCCACAGCCTGGGCATTGTAGTACACTCTCGTGTTTACCCAGTTGGAAGCATCTCTCTTCACCCTTGTGCTCCTCCTTAGCTCCTGAACTTGTTCTTCTTGTGGCTCTTGCCCATCTTCACTTGATTGAGCACCACTCTCATTTGACCCATTAGGATCTCCTTCCCACTCTCCACTCTCATCTGAGCCAGTAGACTCTCTTTGCCCATCTCCACTAGACTGAGCACCACTCTCTACTTCCTGTGTCACCTCTTGATTATGCTGGCCTGAATCTTCTTGATTTTGCACTTGCTCATGAGATTCAGTTCCATTCCCCCTCTCATGATCAAGAGGAGTTGTTCTTTCAGTTTCGCTAGTCGGATTGGAGGACTCTCTTCTTCCAGATTCCTGATCCTAGGATAACCCTATCCCTAGCTTCTCCAACAGCACCCTCAGTGTTGTTGCTCTATCAGATGGGGCTTGAGACAAATCCTTCAGATTTTCCCACTCCTTTTCTTCATAATACCCTTTTGATTCAATAAACTTCACTTCTCTAGATACTATCACTCTCCTTGCTTCAGGATCATAGCACTTGTATCCCTTCTGAGTGATAGAGTATCCAATGAACATAGCCTTAGTACTCTTTGCCTCCAGCTTGTTTCTCTGTTCTCCTGGACTCATGACATAGCATACACACCCAAATACTCGTAGGTGATCAATAAAAGGCTTGCTCTTATTCAGTACCTCAAATGGAGACAGATTCTTCAGTATCTTTGTTGGGACCCGGTTGATGAGATAGCAAGCAGTCTGTACTATGATATTTAAGGATGTAAATGATTATCTGAGTTTAGAAAGGATTATAGAAGAGAATAAGAGATTAAGAGACAGATTAGAGACTAATGGAGAATCATAATGAAATGAGTATAGAGAGAGATTGTTTAGAACTGTCTAAGTATTATTAATGACCAGATGTTACAATATATAGAGAGGCAGCTCGTGGGTTAAGGGTTTCAGAAAGCACACTATTACATAGGATAAGATTCTACTTTAATTCAAACTGTCCAATTAAGCTCTTCCTTGTGTGTAAAGCACCTTTACCTTTACACAGCTCCTGACAGCCTGTCATAAGCTCTTCCCTTATCCTCTCCACACGGTAACATCAGTAAAGGGTTAGTAAGACTTCTCCTTTACCTCTTAAGTTAACCGAGTGTAGTAACTTCCCTTAATGAGTGATCTTGGTCGAGTTCCTCTTGTACGGCCATGGTACGGCCTGTACGGCCATGGTACGGCCTAGCCTCTCCCAAACTCATTCCACCAACCCATTGCTCTCCTAAGCCTCACTCTCTTATTAACAATCCATCTCATCATCTAATGCCTTCTTCTCAACACTCCCCCTCAAGCTTAGCTTTGTGAAAGCCTAAGCTTGGATAGCCATGAGATCTTCCTCATTAAAAACCTCACCAAAGAAAACCCATTGGGACAAAACTTTGATGAGGGAAAAAGAGTAAAGACCTCATGACTTAGGGGATCAGCTCCTTCTCTTCCCAAGGTCTATGAGTCCCAATCTGATATGAATGGACTCCATTGTCTTCTGTCTTGCAGCCTTGGTGAACACATCAGCCAACTGATCTTCACTCCTCGTGTAACATGGCAAGATGACTCCTAGAATGATCATTTGCCTCACTTTGTGGCAATCAACTTCAATGTGCTTGGTTCTCTCATGAAACACCGAGTTGGATGCAATGTGAATGGCTGCTTGGTTATCACAATGCATTGTCATTGGCGTGGCTTGATCAATCTCCAAATGCTTCAAGATGCCTTTGATCAATACCAACTCGTTGGTAAGCTTCAGCATAGCTCTATACTCAGCTTCTGCGCTTGAGCAAGAGACCACCTTCTGCTTCTTACTCTTCCATGTCACCAAGTTGCCTCCAATGAATGTGCAATAGCCTGTGGTTGATCTCCTGTCTGTTCTATCACCAGCCCAATCTGCATCACAGTATCCCACCACTTCAGAGCTTCCATTGCAACCCATCCATACTCCTTGATCAGGTGAGCCGTTGAGATACATCAAGATCCTCTCCACCATGCGCCAATGATGCTCCTTAGGAACTTGCATGTGTTGACTCACCTGATTCACAGCAAAACAAATGTCAGGTCTAGTTATGGTAAGATAAATCAATTTGCCAACTAGTTTTCTATAGAGTTTAGGATCCTGATAAGGTTTGCTGTCTTCAATCTCCCCCTCTCGTGGGACTTTGTAGCCATCCTCCATAGGCATCCTTGCAGTCTTGCCTCCATAAGCACCTGCACCTTTCAAAAGATCAAGTGTATACTTCCTTTGGGACATGAATAAACCTTCCTTGGATCTACATATCTCAATTCCAAGAAAGTATTTCATTTCACCCAAATCTTTAATCTCAAACATGGATTTAATGAACTCCTTGGTTGCTATGATACCTTCCTTATCACTTCCTGTGATAATGATATCATCAACATACACAAGAAGTGCAATCATACCTGAGGGAGTTGTGAGTGTGAAGAGAGTGTGATCTAGTTCAGACTTCTTGAAGCCACGGCCATTCAGAGTAGTGCTCAGCTTGTTGTACCAAGCCCTTGGTGATTGCTTCAGCCCATAGATAGCTTTCTTCAATCTTAACACATTCCCTTTCTTCACTAAGTGTTCCAGGCCTGGAGGTGGATGCATATATACTTCATCCTCAAGTTCACCTTGTAAGAATGCATTCTTCACATCCATTTGCCATAACCCCCATCCAAGATTCACAGCCAAGCTTAATACAATCCTTATTGTATGTAGTTTAGCTACTGGTGCAAAGGTTTCTATGTAATCTTCTCCATAAGTTTGAGTGAAACCTCTTGCTACTAGCCTTGACTTCTTCCTCTCAACCTTTCCATCAGCCTTATACTTGATTGTGAATATCCATTTACTACTCACAGCCTTCTTCCCTTTTGGTAACTCACTCTCATACCATGTATCATTCTTGATCATGGCTCCTGCCTCAGCTCCAACTGATTCCTTCCATTCTTTATCCATGATTGCTTCTTCATAGCTTCTTGGAATATAGTTCTCATCCAAGTTAACCATGAACGCACAATGTTCTTCAGGGTATTGAGCAAAGGAACACACAACTCGAGAAGGATCCTCCACAGCTTGGGCATTGTAGTACACTCGCGTGTTTACCCAAGAGGAAGGATCCTTTCTAATCCTTGTGCTTCTTCTCAATACAGGTTGTTCTTGCACTTGAACCTGCTCATCTTGTATATGCGGTTCTTGTGCTTCACTGTGATGTTCTTCATCTCCTTGGTCTTGCTCACCTTGATGATGAGAACCTGAGTTGAACTCTTCTCCTTCTTCACTCAAGCCGACTCCTTCTTGGCCATTTTCTTGAGTTTCAGGTTCACTTCCCCCCTCATGATCAAGGTGAGGTGTTTGAGCAGCTCTTCTTGGTTCATTTGAGCTCTCTTCTGGTTGTCTACTTCTTGTGGACTGATCCTGATTCATCTTGATACCAAGACCTTCCAAAATCACTCTTAAGACTCCAGCCTTATCTGATGTAAGATCCCTCAAGTCTTCTTGATTCTTCTCTTCATAGTATCCTCTTTCTTCAATGAACTTCACATCTCTAGATACAAGTACCCTTCTAGCTTCTGGATCATAACACTTATATCCTTTTTGAGTTGTTGAGTAGCCAATGAACATTGCCTTTCTGCTTCTTGCTTCTAGCTTGTTCCTCAACTCTCCTGGTACCAACACATAACACAAGCATCCAAACACTCTCATATATGTCAAAGATGGCTTGCGCTGGTTCAGTACCTCAAATGGTGCTTGATCCTTCAATACCCTTGTAGGTATTCGGTTGATTAGATAGCAAGCAGTGGATACAGCATCACTCCAGAATCTTTTAGGTACATTAGCTTGGAACATTAATGACCGAGCCACCTCCATCAAGTGCCTGTTCTTCCTCTCAGCTACACCATTCTGTTGTGGTGTGTAGGGGCAGCTTGTTTGATGAAGTATTCCATGATGATCTAGATGGCTTTTGAACGCATAGCTTGTGTATTCTCCTCCATTATCTGATCTCAAAATTTTAATCTTAGCATGATAATGGTTAGTCACATAAGCTTGAAAGTTCTTGAATGCATCTATCACCCTATCTTTTGATGGAATTAGTGTTAACCAGGTGTATTTAGATTTTTCATCAATGAATGTGACAAAGTACTTATGATTATCTCTAGAGAAAATAGGTGCAGTCCACACATCAGTATGAATCAAATCAAAGCAATTTTCATAAACAGTAGATGTTCTTGGAAATACATTCTTACAATGCTTGCCTAAAATGCAAGCTTCACACTTATCATTTTCAAAAACCACACCTGGTAACATCAAGTTTAAAGCCCTCTCATGGGGATGACCTAGTCTAGCATGCCACAATGCATTTTTATTCAAACTAGAAGCAGAAGTAAATGAGCAGTTATGATTGGAAACAGGATCAAGCTTCTCAAGCATATATAACTCTCCCTTTGTAACTCCTTTTCCAATCAATTGGCTGCTTTCAATATCCTGAAACTTCACATCATTAGGACTGAATATAACATTGCAATTCAAATCAGTAGTGCATTTCTTAACTGAAAGTAGATTTGATGTGAATTCAGGAATATAAAATGCTCTAGTAGTCTTATCAAATAGCTTTAAGTTTCCTATTCCCTTAATAGGTATCTTATCTCCATTTGCAATCATCACACATCCATTAGTAGGTTCTATGTATTTAATCAGGTTGGTGTCACTAATCATATGATGAGATGCACCTGAATCTATAATCAATGGTTTGGATGCATTGCTAGCATGATGGCAGATACAATTTGATCTATATGCATTCATCCTAGCATTTCTATCAATGCACTGCTCAATTCCAGCCTTACTATCATTCCTAGCAATCTCAGCCTTACTGTGAGTCATTTCTATAGTCCTAGCAATCATAGAAGCACCAAATGAATACCCATGAATGTTACCATTATCCTTGAGCATTTTGATGAGTGCATCCATCTCGGACCTCCTGATGAAGTCTTGATCATTGCCTCGGGGGTTGATGGCTCCAGTATAGGTCACCAAAGCTTTTCCATTTCCTTCACGGTTCTCCACTTCAGTTCCTCGGTTGGATGGTCCTGCTCCACTTGATCCTTCAGTCATGTGAGCTCTTGCCTCTTTCTCCTTTATGAACTTAGCCGGCTTCAAGTGGGGATGGAGTATCCAGCACTGAATCTTCTTGTGCCCATACCTCTTGCAATGATCACAATTCCCATTGAACTTCTCATACTTGTTGTAGCCAGCTTTGTTGGCTTGAGGAGGTTCTTCACGGTCAGATTGCACAGCATTTGCAAGAGATAAGTCTCCCTTGCCTCCAAACAAGCCCATTGAGCCCTGCTCCCTTTGTATCTGAGCACACACCTCCTCAAGGTCAGGTAACTTCTCGGACCTTAGCATGTGCTGAATGAGACCATTGTAGCTTGCATTCAATGTGAGCAGCAACCCAAAGACCTTGTCCTGCTCACGCCTCTCATTTAGAAGCTCTGGATCAACTGTGCTTGGCCTCAACATCTCCAGCTCAGACCACAGTGTCCTGAACCTCCCCAAATGCTTTGTAAACTCCATGTCATCTTGGGTTAACTCGTTGATTGCCTTCTTGACTTCAAACACTCGGTTCAGGTTAGAAACATTTCCATACACCTTCTTCAGAGTGTCCCACAGCTCCTTGGCTGTCTCACAGTAGCTATAAGCATCTAGGATAGCCGGTTCCAAAGAGGCATGAAGAACTGACATCACCATTATGAGATTTAGAGATCCTTAGAGTAACTAGAGTATAAGTGAGAGTTTAAGTAGAGATTAGAAAGAGATTGTGAAAGATTAAGAGACTTGAGAGCTGTTTAGTGTCTAAGAGAGAATCATGGTGCCTTAGAGATTAGAGAGAGACTCAGAACTGTCTGTCTTTATTAATGAGTGAGGTTACATATTTATATTGTTCTAGACATTAGGGTTTTCGAAACACAAGAGTAGATAAGCATGTGAGGTCAAGGGAGGAGCCTTTGCTTTTGTTTGAACCGGCCAATGACTGTCCTCACACGTTCGGGCATCTTCCTGATCCAAGTCCAAGATGCTCTTCCTTTCCAGCCCTTGCCAGCCTGTCCTAGCTGTCAAGCCGCGCCTCCCTTATCCACTCCAACGTCTGGATAAGCTTTTGGTCAAGTGTAACTTCACCTCGGTCCATACGAGTTACTCGGTGAAGTTACCATCCTAGTTTTACCTTGGTACGGTCAGTGTACGGATGGCCCGTCCGTACCATGCCTTAGCTCACTCTTCACTCCCTTTCCTTTCACTCCTTAGCTTTCTCATGTCCTTAACTCCTCAATGCCTTCACATATACCTCAACACATCTCAACACTCCCCCTCAAGCTTAGCTTTGTGATAGTCTAAGCTTGGACAGCCATGAGATCTTCCTCATTAAAAACCTCACCAAAGAAAACCCATTGGGACAAAACTTTGATGAGGGAAAAAGAGTAAAGACCTCATGACTTAGGGGATCAACTCCTTCTCTTCCCAAGATCTATGAGTCCCAATCTAATGTGAATGGACTCCATAGTCTTTTGTCTTGCAGCCTTAGTGAACACATCAGCCAACTGATCTTCACTCCGAGTGTAGCATGGCAGGATGACTCCTAGGATGATCATCTGCCTCACTTTGTGACAATCAACTTCAATGTGCTTGGTTCTCTCATGAAACACCGAGTTGGAGGCAATGTGGATAGCTGCTTGGTTATCACAATGCATTGTCATAGGCGCGGCTTGATCAATCTCCAAATGCTTCAAGATGCCTTTGATCCACACCAGCTCGTTGGTAAGCTTCAGCATAGCTCTATACTCAGCTTCTGCACTTGAGCAAGAGACCACCTTCTGCTTCTTACTCTTCCATGTAACCAAGTTGCCTCCAATGAATGTGCAATAGCCGGTTGTTGATCTCCTGTCAGCTCTATCTCCTGCCCAATCAGCATCACAATAGCCCACCACTTCAGTGCTTCCATTGCACCCCATCCAGACTCCTTGATCTGGCGAGCCATTCAGATACATCAGCAGCCTCTCCACCATGTGCCAATGATGTTCCTTGGGAAGCTGCATATGTTGACTCACCTGATTCACAGCAAAACATATGTCAGGTCTTGTGATGGTAAGGTAAATCAATTTGCCAACAAGTTTTCTATAGAGTTTAGGATCATGAAATGGCTTGCTGTCTTCAATCTCCCCCTCTCTTGGTACTTTGTAGCCATCCTCCATAGGCATCCTTGCTGTCTTGCCTCCATAAGCACCTGCATCTTTCAAAAGATCAAGTGTATACTTCCTTTGGGACATGAATAACCCTTCCTTGGATCTACAAATCTCAATTCCAAGAAAGTATTTCATTTCTCCCAAATCTTTGATTTCAAACATGGATTTGAGAAACTCCTTGGTTGCTTTGATACCCTCCTTATCACTACCTGTGATAATGATATCATCCACATACACAAGGAGAGCAACCATACCTGAGGGTGTAGTGAGGGTGAAAAGTGTGTGATCTAACTCTGACTTCCTGAAGCCACGTCCATTCAAGGTTGTGCTCAACTTGTTATACCACGCTCTTGGTGATTGCTTCAAGCCATAGATAGCCTTCTTTAACCTCAGTACATTCCCTTTCTTCACTAGATGTTCTAGGCCTGGTGGAGGATACATGTAGACTTCATCCTCAAGTTCCCCTTGTAAGAATGCATTCTTTACATCCATTTGCCACAATCCCCATCCAAGATTAACCGCCAAGCTTAGAACAATCCTAATGGTGTGTAGCTTAGCTACAGGGGCAAATGTCTCAATGTAATCCTCCCCATATGTCTGAGTGAACCCTCTTGCTACTAGTCTAGTTTTCTTCCTCTCAATCTGTCCATCAGCCTTGTATTTGATTGTGAAGATCCATCTACTAGACACTGCCTTCTTCCCTTTTGGTAGTTCACTCTCATACCATGTATCATTCTTTATCATAGCTCCTGCCTCAGCTCCTACTGATTCCTTCCATTCCTTATCCTTCATTGCCTCTTCATAGCTTCTTGGGATGTGATTCTCATCCAAGTTTACCATGAAGGCACAATGTGCTTCTGGATATTGAGCAAAGGAGCACACGGCTTGAGAAGGATGCTCCACAGCTTGGGCATTGTAGTACACTCTCGTGTTTACCCAGCTAGAAGGATCCTTCCTTATCCTTGTACTCCTTCTTAGTGGTTGCACAACCGGTTCTTCTTCCTGTTGTTCTTCTACCACTTCGTTTTGAGAAGGTGTTTGTATCACACCATGATCATGCCCATGACCATCAGAGCCTATGCTCTCTTCTCCTTCATCCTCTACTCCTCCATCATCTTGGTTAGCCTCTTGCATAGGCTCTTCATGCTCCTCTCCTCCCTCATGATCAAGGTGGGATGGTGAACCAACTTCAGGAGGTGTAGTCGTGTGATCTCTTGGATCCTGGGATGTACTGATTCCAAGACCTTCAAGGATGATCCGCAAGGTGGTGGCCTTGTCTGATGTTAAGTCCTTCAGGTCTTCTTGATTCTTTTCTTCATAGTACCCTCTATCTTCTAAGAACTTCACGTCTCTAGATACAAGTACTCTTCTTGCTATAGGATCATAGCACTTGTATCCTTTCTGTGTAGCTGAGTATCCTATGAATACAGCCTTAGTACTTCTTGCTTCTAGCTTGTTGCGCATCTCTCCTGGTTTGAGCACAAAGCATAGACATCCAAAGACTTTCAAGTAATCAAGAACTGGCTTGTACTTGTTTAGAACTTCAAATGGAGCCTTCTCATTCAGAATCTTGGTTGGAGTTCTATTGATCAAGTAACAAGCAGTGGCAACTGCATCACTCCAAAATCTCTTTGGACGTTACTCTGAAACATAAGTGACCTTGCCACTTCCATGAGGTGCCTATTCTTCCTCTCAGCCACTCCATTTTGCTGTGGAGTATACGGACAGCTTGTTTGATGTAGAATCCCATATTGTGATAAGTGCTGCTTGAATGCATTGCTTGTGTACTCTCCTCCATTATCTGATCTCAAAATTTTAATCTTAGCATGATAATGGTTAGTCACATAAGTTTGAAAGTTCCTAAATGCATCAAGTACCCTATCTTTGGTCTGAATTAAGGTTAACCAGGTGTATTTGGATTTTTCATCAATGAATGTGACAAAATACTTATAGCTATCTCTAGATAAGCAAGGGGCAGTCCATACATCTGAATGAACTAGATCAAAGCAATTCTCATAAACAGTAGTAGACTTTTGAAACACAGTTCTACAATGCTTGCCTAAAATGCAAGCTTCACAATTTTTGTTTTCAAACACAACACCTGGTACCATTAAGTTCAAAGCTTTAACATGAGGGTGTCCTACTCTAGCATGCCACAATGCATGTTTATTCAACAAAGAAGCAGAAGTAAACGAGCAACTATAATCAGGAACAGAAGTGAGTTCTTCAAGCATATAGAGATCTCCTTTAGTCACCCCTTTCCCAATCAATCTGCTGCTCTCAATATCCTGAAACTTCACATCATTAGGACTAAAGATAACATTGCATTGTAAATCATTAGTACATTTCTTTACAGATAATAGGTTTGATGTGAATTCAGGCATGTAAAAGGCTTTAGATTCTTTGTTAAACAACTTAAGCTTTCCTATTCCCTTAATAGGTATCTTATCTCCATTTGCTATCATCACATGTCCATGAGTAGGTTCTATATCCTTAATCAGTTTCTCATCACTTATCATATGATGTGATGCACCAGAATCAACAATCAATGGTTTATCTACTCGTTTAGCATTATGACATAGATTACTAAGTGATGAATGCATCCTATCATTTCTAGCAATGTGTGCACATCTATACTCATTCCTAGCCTCTAACCGTTCTACTAGTTCTCTAATCAAGTGATCATCCTTATATGCAATCATAGATGCTCCAAAGGAATAACCATAAGTGTTACCGTTTTCCTTTAGCATTTTGAAGAGCGCATCAAGGTCTGATCTCCTGATGTAGTCATCATTGCTGCGTGAGCTTGAGGCGCCTGTGTAAGCCACCAGAGACTTCCCATTCCCATCATTGCCTCCATGACCATCCACTTCACTTGTCTTGATGGTGCCAGCTCCACTTGATCCTTCAGTCACATTTGCCCTTCCCTCACGCTCCTTCATGAACTTGGCCGGCTTGAGGTGTGGGTGTAGTATCCAGCATTGGCTCTTCTTATGACCATGCTTCTTGCAATGATCACAGTTGCCATTGAACTTCCTGTCCTCATACTTCCCGTGAGATGCCTTGTTTGCTTGTGGAGCTTCGGTCAAGTCCTCATGAGCTGCTTGATTGGCAAGAGAGAGCTCCCCCTTTCCTCCAAACAACCCCATAGACCCCTGCTCCCTTTGGATTTGCGCACACACATCCTCAAGGTCCGGAAGCTTGTCAGCTCTCAACATGTGCTGGATGAGTTGAGTGTAGGCCGGGTTCAGCGTGAGAAGCAGCCCAAAGACCTTATCTTGCTCACGCCTCTCATTCAGCTGATCAGGATCAGTTGTGCTCGGCCTCAGCATCTCCAGTTCTGACCATAAGGACCTGAACCTTCCCAAGTGCTTAGTGAACTCCATATCCTCTTGCACTAGACGGTTGATAGCTTGCTTTACTTCAAACACACGGCTGAGGTTGGAGATGTTCCCATACACCTTCTTCAGCGTGTCCCACAGCTCTTTGGCTGACTCACAGTAGCTGTAGGCATCTAAGATAGCTGGATCCAAGGATGCGTGTAGAACCGTCATCACCAGCATGTCTTCTTGTTGCCATTTCTCTACAGCCGCTTCATTGGAGACCTCTTCTTGATCTCCTCCCTGAGTAATGAGTTTCGGAGCCTCCCCTGTTGTGATGTGCCCCCACAAACCCTTACTTCCCACAGCAGTCTTCACCATCCGAGACCACACAAGATAGTTGTTACCTTTGAAAGTAACCGCTACCTTCATCCTCATGTTCATACCATGTTCCATCTTTGCTTAGCTTGACTTGAACAACTTGAATCTGATGAAATCTTGAGTCTTGAATCACGTACACACACCAATCTTGAGTCTAGGATCGCACACACACACCGAACGTAGCACAGCCCAAACACCTTCAAAGCCACTCGCGTGTAGCTTCAAAGCCTTCAGCTTGTAACTCTCTAAAGATCAAACCCCAGATCCTAATGAACCTGGCTCTGATACCATATGAGATTTAGAGATCCTTAGAGTAACTAGAGTATAAGTGAGAGTTTAAGTAGAGATTAGAAAGAGATTGTGAAAGATTAAGAGACTTGAGAGCTGTTTAGTGTCTAAGAGAGAATCATGGTGCCTTAAGAGATTAGAGAGAGACTCAGAACTGTCTGTCTTTATTAATGAGTGAGGTTACATATTTATATTGTTCTAGACATTAGGGTTTTCGAAACACAAGAGTAGATAAGCATGTGAGGTCAAGGGAGGAGCCTTTGCTTTTGTTTGAACCGGCCAATGACTGTCCTCACACGTTCGGGCATCTTCCTGATCCAAGTCCAAGATGCTCTTCCTTTCCAGCCCTTGCCAGCCTGTCCTAGCTGTCAAGCCGCGCCTCCCTTATCCACTCCAACGTCTGGATAAGCTTTTGGTCAAGTGTAACTTCACCTCGGTCCATACGAGTTACTCGGTGAAGTTACCATCCTAGTTTTACCTTGGTACGGTCAGTGTACGGATGGCCCGTCCGTACCATGCCTTAGCTCACTCTTCACTCCCTTTCCTTTCACTCCTTAGCTTTCTCATGTCCTTAACTCCTCAATGCCTTCACATATACCTCAACACATCTCAACAACCATCAGTCTTTTGTTGCCACTCTCCACAACACTCTCCTCGGAGCTCTCTGCGTCACCCTCTTGAGTAATCGCCCTTGGAGCTCACCAGCTGTGATATGCTTCCACAAACCCTTGCTTCCCACAGCAGTCTTCACCATCCTAGACCAGACTAGGTAGTTGCTTCCTTTGAATGTCACCGCGACCTTCATCTTTATAACACTTTCCATCTTGAACAGCTTGACGTCTACAGCTTGAACAAACTACTAGATCTTGTACTGAGAACCCACACTGCCCTCTAGAACACGATTTACCCTTGAGTCTTCAAATGAACCTCCCACGGATCACCAAGACACACGCAAAGTACCTTGAGCTTTTGAACTCTCAAGAAACTCTCAAACACACTCACTTGTTCTCTTAAAGTTTCAAACTTGAATCCTTTAAGAGAGTCACTCACGAACTCAGATTTCAATCAACCTGGCTCTGATACCATATGATATTTAAGGATGTAAATGATTATCTGAGTTTAGAAAGGATTATAGAAGAGAATAAGAGATTAAGAGACAGATTAGAGACTAATGGAGAATCATAATGAAATGAGTATAGAGAGAGATTGTTTAGAACTGTCTAAGTATTATTAATGACCAGATGTTACAATATATAGAGAGGCAGCTCGTGGGTTAAGGGTTTCAGAAAGCACACTATTACATAGGATAAGATTCTACTTTAATTCAAACTGTCCAATTAAGCTCTTCCTTGTGTGTAAAGCACCTTTACCTTTACACAGCTCCTGACAGCCTGTCATAAGCTCTTCCCTTATCCTCTCCACATGGTAACATCAGTAAAGGGTTAGTAAGACTTCTCCTTTACCTCTTAAGTTAACCGAGTGTAGTAACTTCCCTTAATGAGTGATCTTGGTCGAGTTCCTCTTGTACGGCCATGGTACGGCCTGTACGGCCATGGTACGGCCTAGCCTCTCCCAAACTCATTCCACCAACCCATTGCTCTCCTAAGCCTCACTCTCTTATTAACAATCCATCTCATCATCTAATGCCTTCTTCTCAACATGTACAGCATCTCCCCAAAAACGTTTTGGGACATTTGCATGAAACATCATCGACCTAGCAACCTCCATCAAGTGCCTATTCTTCCTCTCAGCTACACCATTCTGCTGTGGTGTGTAGGGACAACTGGTCTGATGCACAATCACATGCTTGGCTAGATGACTCTTAAAGGCATTGCTGATGTATTCACCTCCGTTGTCTGATCTCAGTACCTTCACAGTGGCATTGTATTGATTAGATACATATGCTGGAAGTTCATAAAAGCTTCTAGCACCCTATCTTTAGATGAAGCAATGTGAGCCATGTATACTTAGACTTCTCATCAATGAATGTCACAAAGTATTTATGGCTGTCTCTAGACATGCATGGAGCGGTCCACACATCAAGTGAACTAGATCAAAGCAATGCTCATAAGTAGTCTCAGATGTTGGGAAAACAGTCCTACAATGCTTTTCCTAATATGCATGCTTCACAATTCAAGTGATTGAATGACATATTAGGGATATCAATTCAATGGCACGAGCATGAGGATGTCCAATCTAGCATGCCAAGTAATACTATCAATCTTCTCAGCAGTACTACTCAAGCAATAGAATCAAAGGGATTAAACACTTTTGTGTTTAGAGTGTGTTTAATAATAATCAGAGAAGATTAGAGTAAAGTTTAGAGAGAATAGAGAGATTCTAGAGAGAGATAGACTCAAAACTCCATTAATTAATAACTGATGAGGTTTACAAGTATTAATAGAGAGAGCAACAAGGGTTTTCGAAATGTATAAGCATGTGGAGTCAATGGACAGGCTGGAACTCCTTTTGAATCACTTGGCTGTGCTTTCTCACATGCTTGCACTAGTAAAAAGCATCCTCTCCTTTCCAGCATCATACAGGCTGTCAAAGTGCTCCCTTATCCTTCCTTATCCCCTTAGGTCGAATTTCCTCTCTTCTCTCATTAAGTTACCTCCTCATCCCATCAGATAACTTCCCCAAGTAGTTTACTGTGGTTAAAGAAAGTTACCACAGTAAAACTCTAAAGTTACTGTCTCAGCCTCTTGGGTCTTCATCTCAACACTCCCCCTCAAGCTTGACCATGTAAGAACAAGTCAAGCTTGGAAACCATGAAGACCTCCCTCATTAAAAAAAACTCAATCAAAGAAAACCCCAATTGGATAAAACCTTGAATGAGGGAAAACAGAGTGGG
>NW_026016411.1:0-46567 GCF_020379485.1 Brassica napus
AAAACGCATTTTTCCCGCCAAAACTGGAAAAAGCATTTTCCTCTTTTCCCGCTAAAACCGACGGAAAAAAAACCGCATTTTTCCCCCCGCCAAAACCAAAAAAACCGCATTTTCCTTCCCGCCAAAACTGGAAAAATGTATTTTCCCGCCAAAACCGAAAAATGTATTTTCCCGCCAAAACCGGGAAAATAGATTTTCCCGCCAAAACCGCAAAAGCTTTTCCCGCCAAAATCGTGAAAAAAAAAAATTTTCTGCCAAAATCGTGAAAAAAAAAAAATTCCCGTCAAAAAAAAAAACATTTTCCCGCCAAAACTTCATAACACACTTTTTCCGTCCAAACCGCAAAAACTTTTTTTTCCTTTTTTCCCGCCAAAACCCATTAAACGTATTTTCTCTGCCAAAACCATAAAAATGCACTTTTTCGCGAAAACACACATATTTCCTCAAACACCACAAACATATTTTCGGTCAAAACTGTAAAAATGCTATTTTTTCCGTCGAAACGTAAAAAAAAATATTTTAGTCATTTTATTAACAAGTCCACCTGGATGAAGATGGAAGTTAAAAAATGAAAAGCAAACGAACATAGTTGCAGTCAGATGATTCATCTGGATGCATGGACGAAATGAAAAAACGAACAACACCCAGATGGAGCATCTGGATAAGACATCTAGATGGACCATCTAGATGCATCTTCCAGATGTACAAACGAACAAGGCCTAAGTAAATAAAATTCAATGCTTCTCGAAACATTGGTCTAAGACAGTTAAACAATATATACCAGTCTTTTCTTTTCGGTCAATGCGAAAGAAAATTCCATTTTTGAGTCTCCAAATCATATTATATTTTTGAATGAAACAAAAACCTAACCAATAATGAACAAACAACAAACAAAAGTGTATATTATTTATTAATTATTTACAAGGTTACAAGGTGTGAAACAAAATTGTTTATTCTCTTTTAAAAACAAAAGCAAAGGAGATGATCGTCTTTTGGGGTGGGGGGAGGTACTACGAATTGAAACTCAACCCCTCCATATTGTAATGCAAATTGCTGAATAAACACAGTAATTAAATAATTTTGAATTTAGAAAAAAAAATGAAATTATAGTCTAAACCTGAATTTGCAGTTACTACTTCTAACACTAATCACATTGTTAGCAGCCAAGCTATCAACGGATACACCACACCTCACCATGAACTTTACTTCCATCAGCTTTAATTTCCCGAGTTTGATCCGAACCGGTTGTATAACTCTAATCCGCAACGGTATACTTCCGGTTAACTGTTGTTGCTCTTGCAGTGTCGCCATTAAACTGGTTGCATTCTGAGTATAACCAGTCATTTCTACGAATATAATAGTCGTATTCTCATGTCCTTGGTAGAATTTCGGCAACGACCCTGTAGAGGCATAAAAATAATATCTTGTTTTGGTTTTCTTATAAATAAATTTAAACAAATTAAAACAAATAAACTAAAATATCATAGTTAACAAATTAACATTTTTGAGTACCATTGCTAAGTCTGGTTTGCATGTACAAGACGCTAATTCTGCTTCCGTCTTCATAGTAGATTCCAATTTTCTCGTTGGGATTCTTGGCGGTAATGGTGACGTTAAACGCAGTGGACAAACTGGAATCTTGGTTAAGTGTAAACCGGGTGAGCTGTAACCGGTCGATATTGTAATCCGGTAACTTCGGTCTAAAGACAAGGTAGAGAATACCAACGGCCGCTCCAACGATGACAATAAGGAGGAAAATAACTAGGAGCGTGTAACACACGCACCTACAGCAACAGCTTCCTCTCTCTTCCTCGGAGGAGTATCCAACAGTGGTGGTTGCGTCACAGATTCTTTGGTCGGGTCACCGTGTTCCGATCTTGAGGAGCCACGTGGGACTAGAGGAGCCGTTGGATGTGCCGGAGGTGGAGCTTCCGGGTCGCTCACCGGATGAATTTTCTGGTGATCGGACATGTTTTTATGTGCTTGAAGATTGGTTTATATTTTGGTAATTAAAATTCAGGTAATCTTTAGATTTTTGGGCAAATGAAGGAAGAAAGTTTTAATGGAGAGAGGATCTTCTTCACGTTTTCTCTAGGTTAATGGTATTTATAAGCTGGTTGGTGTTTGGTTTAATACGTATGCATGTATGTATGAAAGTTTAAAAAGTAGGAAAAAACATCTGCTTGACGGAATAAATTAAACATTTAATTTTTCAGACAAAACGTGTCTTTTTGAATTCCTTGTACCCTTTTTGGACCGTAATCGTCAACCGTTGATTATTAGTCGGATAGTTTTGTGTCAAACCAAGCATAATTAACTCGATGTCAATTCTGGGTTCCGCGGACCCTAGGATGAAAGTTCGTGCATAGTAGCAACGGGTCTGATTGAAAAACATATGCATTTTAATGGGCACTTAGGAGTTTTTTTTTTTGGGGGGTCATCATCGTGAAATAAGATTGAGTATTTGTACTCCCAACACACAACTTCCCCCCTATAGGACCAGTGGCGGACCAGTGGCAGACCCGTGGCGGACCCAAAAAAAAAAAATTAGGCTTTTAAGGTGTTGTTGAGGAGATTCGAACCCCCATTCCGTGGATGCATTCCCACACTATCTAACCAGTACACCACAAATGATCAACAAAATTAGCTTACAAATTAAGTTTTTGTTATTATTTGTGGTGTCAACTGATACCATAAATCAACAAGTGGATCCATCACTAAATAGGACCGTGTATCAAAAACCGAAACTTTGTAGTTAAATCTAAAATTGTAAGAACTAAGAAAATATATAATTTTTCCATAACATAAGGTTTATTTTCCAAACATTCTTTCAATTAGATTATCCTCTTTAAGGTTTCTTAGAAAAAAGTCTAAGAATAAAGAAACTTACAAGTATCTCTCTTAAGCTTTGTAAAACTGATACAATCTTGATCAGCTCGACCATCATCCAACACGGATTGAACATCGGCACGGATGAGACAAGCGATCCAATCATCGATCATGCCAGTCCAACCGGCAAGCACGGCGATATGGGCGATCCGAGAGTTCAATCAAGAAAGCTTGGAGTGGAACTAAAGGTTCATGAGCTCAAATGGATTAACTATGGTCACTTTACTCGTCCAAGAAGTCATGAAGAAGAACTTGGTCGAGCCAGATCAAGCTTGGAACGAGCTAACTTGAAAGATTATCAATACTTCATGACTATCGACCCATTCGTCCATAAGAGTCCATCGGATAGATATCTGATCCACTTAATGGTTTTTGATGAACCAAACTCATTTCTACTCAGTTCTAAGTCATGTTTGGTGGGTAATATCCTTACAATCAAATCTGGTTTATCAAGATATCTCCATCCTATCTTGTGGTGCCATTCGACCAGCTGATTATCAAAGGAGCGTTCTAAGTTAGGGTTTGGGTCTTGGGTTTCATTTACCTGAGGTTCAGTCCACACGCCTTCTTCAATCCTAAGCTTGATCGCCTTGTTTCCTTTGACAATCGTCCTAAGTACATTCTTTGTTTTGGGTTTAATATACCCAAGGTGCTTGCTACATGACCTTCTGGAAGTGAAGGATTATCCAATACCATCCTAAAGTGCATTCAGGGACAGATCGTACCCAGGATAGCATCAGGTGATATCAGAGACACTTGAGGTTTCAGTATTTCTATCTTATATCCATCTTTCTCATCTTTTCACAAACACTTTCTCTATCTACTGTAAGGAAACTGAGCAGCTTGGTAACCTTGTACAAAAAAAAGCAAAATCAAATTCAAAAGAAAAAAGAAAAAGAAACGAGATCGAGGAGAAATCCGATCCACAAGCTTGAATTTCCAAGAAAATGCAATCTTTCTATCTAAACTTCTATTTATTTGGAGAACCTCACTGGATTTGATTGATTTGTTCTATTGGAACTTCTGAGAATCACTGAGTGGTTCGAGAGAGAAAGAAAACAGGAGATTAACACTTGTGAAGATTTTATTTCTAACCTTGTTTGCTACTTGTGCAGGAAACACTCCTAGGGATCTACTTTGATCAGCGATTTTTTCTGCTCACTAGTTTCTTAATAGTGATGATCCAGAGATAACCCACGTTTTGCTACGATTTAAATAAGTTTTGCCATGTTTCCTTTTTCGTAACAAAACTGTGGCAAGTTCGTGTATTTTTTTTTGTTTTGCTACGAAATAACCGTGGCACTTTCGTTGCTATATGCGTTTTTTTTTACTAGTGAAAATAACTAACGAAAATGAATATTTTTTTTGTCAACAACGAAAATGAACGTTCAACGATAAAAATCATGACGATAAAAGATTATATAAAAGATTATGGGGGTGATTGGTAGTTGCTGTGGGTGCTGTCCACAGCCCTATTTATTTCTACAGCACCAAATTCAGAGCAATCAAGCTTTAATTTTTTTTTTGAAACCACAGCTCTTAAAATAACCTACAGCTGTATAAGTGCTCTGCAGAGCCAAATATTCAAGCAATTTTTTAGTGCTTTACATAAAATTCTACAGCAATAAAATCTAAAGGCACAGCAAAAAGTCTACAGATTTTTTTCTACAGCAAAAATTTTAAAGCTACAGCCATTACCAATCGGACCCTATGTGAAGTTTATTTATTTATAGAAGAAAACAATTAGGATTTTCTTAATTGGATTTTATGTTAGCCCATTTTTAATTTATATTTTAAGATAAAAACTGGATTAAAACATGGAATGAAAATGTGTAACGGAGATCCAAGCTTTTTAAATATATGTGGGTGAAGTAACTTGTTGAACTGAATTTAAAAGTTTTTCTCTTTTTCCTATTAATTTATTTTTAGTTTTTCTTCAATACAATACAACCGGAAATTAAAATGTAAAAAGAAAGAAAATACAACAAAAGGTCAACCAGAAAATAAACCACAAGCCAAATAAATGCGGACCGGGCTAGTATGAAACCGAAACAAACTGACTAGAGGGACAAAAGGAAAGAATCGGCCTGATAATTAGTTTGAAAGTTAATATTGGAATTTGTGGTGTTAAATGTAAGAAACAGTTTAGGTCATTTTTCGCTCTGACATTTTAAGTTTGTATTGACGAAATTATCTTACACATGTATTTTTTTGAACCACTATCTTACACATGTATATTGTATAACTTTTTCTTACAATAAAATAAAGAAAAAGATCGTTTTGAGGCAGCTATGAAACGGAACGAATCTGTGTGTATGGTCCACTTTTAGATCCTTTACTTTCGTCTTGCTCTATGCTTTTGGAATTTCCCTTTATCCTTCCTCTGCGGTACTACATATAGGATAAACAATTAAAATCCTTTTTTAAAATCTCTTGGTATTTAGTATTTACTAAGTTGGATAATTTAGGTGATGACTACACTGTTGTAAACCATAAATACATGCCTTTACAATAATATCATATCATGTAAAATAATTGTCAACGACTTAATAACATAAACTATTTTTAAAAACCATAGGAAGAAAATATGGAATAAATCATTCATATCTATGATTTCCTTTGCAACTATTTATGTTTTGCAAATAAAACAAATAGCCAACAAAGGTTTAATTAGTGGCTTAGTGCATATATTCTCTGCAACATTTATAAATAAGTAATAAACTGCATATTGGCTATTTTGACCTTTTCGACAGTAGAATTATTACTTCTTACGCCATATTTCACTGTCACTAGCTTATTATTATCATATTATGACTTGTGACAGAGCTTGAACCCCATTTAAATGAATTTCTTTTGACCCAAATTTCTTTTTCCCAATTTCTCTCAGGTGGCCAAATATTTATTTGGTTATATAAATTGCTTTGAATCCTTCCAAACACAAACAAGTAATTTGATTAGTTGGAGGACAAAACATGCACTCGCGAAAACGTAAGGTATATGACAAACACAAATAACATATTCGCAAAGGCATGTCATATCTTCCCTATAAAAGTAAACAAAGTTGGCATTGCGGAAACCACCCAAAACTAACGTGAAACCCCACGTTTTATTCTTCTTATGATTAATCCTGAGATACATAACACAATGGAAATGACTTCTGGATTGTTAGGCAATGGGATCCCAGAAGCGATGGGACAAAACCGCGGGAACATAAAACGTTGCCTCGAGAAGTACATTGAGAAGGGCAGAAGGTTGTTGAAATTGAACCAGTTGATGGATGAGATGGAGATTGTTATCAATGATTTAGTCCAAAGAAAGCAAGTCATGGAAGGTGATCTTGGCAAGATCTTATGCTTCACTCAGGTCTTACCATACTTTTTTTTTAATTTTACAGTCTTTAATTAAATGAAATTAACAATTCAAGAAGCTTTTTATGTATATGAAGGGTCATAGATTGACATTATGCTAATAATCTCATATATTTAGTGCATAATACTTTCCAAACATATTATGTCAAATGGCAAGTTCAATTTTAATCTATATATCTATAAATTATATTTCCAAATACTTGGCAATAAATGATGTTATCTCTAACAAACTTGATTATGTTTAATTTATACTTTTCAAAATATTCAAAATCGCTAATGCTAATTGCTTTGCGAAATAAAACATATGGTGAGCTAAAGTTAATAATATAAATGTGAATAAAACTACAGGAGGCAGTGGTAATACCTCCAAATGTAGCATTTGCGGTACGAGGAAACCCGGGAAATTGGCAATATGTGAAGGTTAACTCTTCCGATCTCTCCGTGGAGGCTCTATCGAACACTCAATATCTCAAACTCAAAGAGTTTCTCTTTGATGAGAACTGGTGCCTATACATTCCCTCCTCTTTTTCTTCACCAAATACATTCACTTTCCTGGTGTCTTGATCTATGTTTGTAATCAGGGCTAAGGATGACAATGCATTGGAGGTCGACTTTGGGGCGTTCGATTTCACTCTGCCTCAGCTTTCGCTGTCGTCTTCAGTAGGGAACGGCCTGAGTTTTGTGTCCTCAAAGCTTGGCGGCCGTTTAAACGACAACCCGCAGTCTCTCGTGGACTACTTGTTGTCACTTGAGCATCAAGGAGAGGTTAATATTTTTTCTCTATAAAATTAGTTGTTTCAATGATCTCTTTTTCCTTGTGTAATTCACAAAACTTCTTGTCTTAAACAATAAATAAACGTGTATTATTTCTAAAAAAAATTCAGGTGTTTGAAGGGATTTTGAACTTATAAATGGTTCTAATACATTTAGATCCCCTTCCTAAGCTGTTAAAACATTTCATTTGTTTAAAATAAGGTGTCTTTGAAAGTGTACGGTTTATATGATAGTTTAAAAAAAACGTATATGGTATTTTTAGAATTTCTCAGACTTTTATCCGTTTTCTTATGATATTATTTTCTTTCACGTGTTAAGTTTACATTTAACTAACAAAACTTGTATATTCTTTTGAAGAAATATGACAATAACATTTTGTTAAAAAAATATCACATTAAGCATAATAACACAATTGCGAACATAACACAAAATATACCTAATTCTGAGGCTCTGAGCATACGTTTATGTTTTCAGAACCTTATGATGAATGAGACACTAAACACGGCAAGAAAGCTTGAGATGAGTTTGATTTTGGCTGATGTTTTCCTATCGGAGCTGCCTAAGGAAACACCTTTCCAAGCCTTCGAACTCAGGTCAACCGTTGAACTATTTACATGCATTGCTAATCCATGCGTTAGTTAACTGATTTAATTTTGAGTAAAAACACACACACACATACACACAGGTTTAAGGAGTGGGGTTTCGAGAAAGGATGGGGAGAAAACGCAGGAAAAGTAAAAGAGACAATGAGGATCTTGTCGGAGATTCTTCAAGCCCCTGACCCCCGAAATATTGATAGATTCTTCGCCAGGATTCCTAGAATCTTCAACGTTGTCATCTTCTCGATTCATGGCTATTTTGGTCAAAACGATGTTCTTGGTTTGCCTGATACTGGTGGTCAGGTCGTTTACATTCTTGACCAAGTCAAGGCCCTTGAAGATGAATTGCTTCATAGAATCAACTCTCAAGGCCTAAATTTCAAACCTCAGATTCTTGTTGTAAGTTCTCTTTGAATCTTTTCCACCCTCCCTTAGTCGTAGCCACATAAAGTCTTGAATGATATTGAAATCGTGAAATTGGTTTAGGTGACAAGATTAATCCCCGACGCCAAGGATACTAAATGTAACCAAGAATTAGAACCCATCACTGGTACCAAACATTCAAATATTCTTCGAATTCCATTTGTAACAGAGAATGGAATTTTACGTCGTTGGGTATCTCGCTTTGATATCTACCCTTACCTAGAGAAATTCACCAAGGTAAAAAGACCAAATTTAAGAATATAAATTTTTTTTTACTTTGAACCAATTTCTCTGTATTTTTGTGTAACTTTTACTTTGTACTTGTAAAATTATATCATGAGTAGGATGCAACAACAAAAATCTTGGATATTTTGGAGGGGAAACCTGACCTAGTTATAGGAAACTATACGGATGGAAACTTGGTGGCATCGCTGATGGCAAATAAGCTTGGAATTACTCAGGTTACTTAACTTATATATATAATGTACACTCATTTGATGTACACTAGTTGCCTGGATTATATATATATATATATAATGTACACTCATTTGATATATATAATGTACTTATGTACACTCTATATACTTGCCTGGATTTCATTTCATTTGATGCACACTAATTATATATATATATATATATAATGTACAGTCGTTTGATGTCAAAACAAAATAATTGAAATGAAAAAGTTTTTTTTGTTCATATAATCCAGGCAACTATTGCACATGCCTTGGAGAAGACTAAATACGAAGACTCGGACAACAAATGGAAAGAGTTTGATCCTAAATATCATTTTTCATCTCAATTCACGGCGGACTTAATCTCTATGAACTCTGCCGATTTCATCATAGCTAGCACTTATCAAGAGATTGCTGGAAGGTGATTTAATTTATTTCACGAGGACAATGCATTATTCTCATCAAGGAAACTCGACCATGGTTATAACATTGTCTTGTTCGGTTTAATTTTGACAGCAAAGAAAGAGCGGGACAATACGAGAGCCACATGAGCTTCACACTCCCGGGACTATACAGAGTTGTCTCCGGCATCAATGTCTTTGATCCGAGGTTCAACATTGCAGCTCCTGGCGCGGATGACTCTATATACTTCCCTTTTACCTCACAAGACCGAAGATTCACCAAGTTTCATCCTTCCATTGAAGAACTATTGTATAGCCAAAATGAGAATGATGAACACATGTATGTCTCTTTTCCCTGTTTACCTTTTCTACTCGTTTACATTCAACTGTTTGAATAAAATATCTATCACATTGAGTGAAATCATCAATTACATTAGATGTTTATTTAAAAATTCTAAACTGATATATTTCTTGTCAGTGGTTAAATTTAATGGATATTTTTCTTTATGAACAAAAGTGGCTACTTGGTGGACAAGAAGAAACCGATCATCTTCTCAATGGCAAGGCTAGATGTTGTGAAAAACTTAACCGGATTAACAGAGTGGTACGCCAAGAACAAGAGGCTACGAGATTTAGTCAACCTTGTAATCGTAGGAGGATTCTTTGACCCTTCCAAGTCTAAAGACAGGGAAGAGATCTCGGAGATAAAGAAGATGCACTCCCTGATTGAGAAATACCAACTCAAGGGTCAGTTTAGATGGATCGCAGCTCAAACTGATCGGACACGAAACGGTGAACTTTACCGGTGTATTGCGGATACAAGAGGTGCTTTTGTGCAACCTGCACATTATGAAGCCTTTGGTCTTACTGTCATTGAAGCCATGAGCTGTGGTTTGGTCACATTCGCCACGAACCAAGGAGGTCCTGCCGAGATTATCATGGATGGTGTCTCTGGATTCCACATTGATCCGAGCGATGGAGAAGAATCGAGTGATAAGATTGCAGATTTCTTTGAGAAATGCAATATCGATCCTAATTATTGGAATCTGTTTTCGGCTGAAGGGCTGCAACGCATATATGAATGGTATATATATCTTCAGCTATTTATGGAAGATAATAGCTTAGGCCATCCAAAGGGAATGATTCTAAAAGTAGTATCATTTCTATGATTATATATGTGCAGCTATACATGGAAGATATATGCAAACAAACTGATAAACATGGGAAGCACATATAGCTACTGGAGGCATTTGAACAAAGATCAGAAATTGGCAAAGCAAAGATACATCCATTCCTTCTACAATCTCCAATACAAGAGTTTGGTAAAATAATTTAATCTTCTTTTTTTCTTTAACTTATGACATGATCAGAATCAAAAGTTTGAAGCATACATGTTTTTTTTTGTTTGGACCAGGTGAAAATTATACCCATAGTGAGTGATATTCCTCAGCCTCCTCCCCCTCCTCCTAAGCCTTTAGTTAAACCATCAGCAACTCGAGGGTAAACTGAAGTAACTATTCAAAAATAACTGGAGACTGTTAGTATGTGCTAATTACTGCTAGTTTTTTTTCTTACTTTTCAGCTCGAAGCGAACACAGTCACGATTGAGTTTCAGGCTCTTTGGTGCTTAAGCTCTCTTGAAAAGGTGTAGCTAATTGCAAAAATATCCAAACGTCGTTGGTGTTCTACTTCATATATTTATGTGTATTAAATTGTTTGATTAAACAGTAAAATAAAGGGAAAACACACAAATGTATTTCACTTTTACCATTGTTCTTATTTGAAAGTTTTAAGTGGGATTAATAATTAGTATGCTGAAATTGAAGGATTTGAAAATATACATCGAACTAATCTCTTATATATTTATTGAGAATCATTTAAAAAGTTGTAACCTATATTTTGTACTAATTAAAAAAAAAGACTTGATGATGTATCACTTAATTATGATATCAATTTGACTTATGTGGCAGCATAAGAATCAATTGAATAATTTGTAAGTCCAAAATCTAATAGCTAGAAAACCTTATAGTATAACAAACGTGTACTGTATATTATTTATGGTATACGATAAGCAAATTGGTAAACCAAACTCGAGCATAGTAAATGTCTTTCAGTTATGATGAAAGACAAAAAAACTGGTTTAAGTATATTCGTATTCATACGTCGTCTAATACAAATACACTTTTCCATTATGGAATCATATATAAACGATGATGTAAATATGGAATATTTGATAATCCTATATAATCATATACAAACGGTGATATAATCTGTGAGTTTTTAAGTTTTTGATAATTCTAGTGTATGAATGGTGACCAGGGAACGGCGAGGAATAATGCATTTCCTAACGTTCCTAAAAAAATCACCATTCACAACGAATAATAATTCTTTCTTATTCCCTTTCATTCATTTTTTTGTAGAGAATTAGAGAACAAAATTATTCCTTGATAAAATTGATAAGGAACAACCATTCTTTTTCATTCCTGTTATTTTATTCTCAAACATTCATTTTTTTATTCGTTCTTCTTGTTTCCCGAATGGTCACCAGTCAGACCAGGATATCATATAGGGGATTAATTAGTGTTCTGTATATTTAGTGTTGAAAACAGAAGAAGGTGTTGATGTTGGTTAACTTCAACAACATTCAAAAAAAAAATTGGTCGGTATCTATTCTATTAATTCTGCAGCATGACTATTTGATATTTGTTTGGTCCAATTATTTATAACCCACTTTCTTAAAAATTTAACTGCCATGACATGTATATATATTATAACCTCCTCTTCCGTTGATATGTTATAACCTCCGATGGAAAAAAAAAAACATCCTCTTCCATTTACTTCCTATAATTTTGGGATGCATTAATTTGAGTGAAAAACGTATTCTACTACAATCATTGACAACAACCAATTCATCTATTAGATACTTTGATTTTCCCATGCCTGATACCATTCTGTATATACATTATCAATAACAATTAATAGCATTTATATTCATAGTATCAATAACTATGTTTACAAATAAATAAATAATTATACCAGCTGTTTGAATAAAAATATCAAATAATTTGGATAATTTTAAATTTATGGATAAAAATATTCGGGTAATTTTGTTAATAAATAGTATTTGTAGTATATTTAACTATTTAGAAATTAAGTATAATTAATATTTGTGGGTATATAATTTTATTTTAAAATTTTGGATACTTATTTGGTTAGCGGTTTGGTTACGGTTCAATTCAATTTTTTGGTTACAGAGATATATGATTCACTTGATTATTTATGAATTAGGTTTACATTTGGTTTTAGTTTTTTGGTTCTGGATAAATGTGTCTAAACCTATACAATATCTTATATAGAAATTAGGGGTAGCCGTTCGATTACTCATTCTGATTTGGTTAGGATCTAATTCGGATTTTGGGTTTTCGGAGTTTAATATTTTAGCCCCTTTCAGATATTTTTAAATTTTAGTTCTGGTTTGAATAACCCATTTAAATTATTTTAAAAATCTTTAAGTTCATATACTAAATAATATTGATAACTAAATTGTATATTGATATGTTTGTTGCTTCCTACGAGCAAAACACATACCTAGTTGTTGGTAGTTTTAAGCTTTTGGGTATCGTATCAGGTTATGTAATTTGGCGATTATGGTTTCTTTTACTTGAAGAAACATATATGAAAAGAAAGTTCTTAATTTTCTAACGTTTCGGCAAATTTCATTTTCTTGCAACTGTTGATTTTATTGTGGAAATTACATTTTTACATAAACAAACCAAATCTAAATCAAGTTATACTTATACATAGTCGAGATGCTAAGAATCAACTGAAGAACACACCAAGATTCCTGATACAAGTTCAAATCGTATGATTAGTTAGCTTATGTTATCGAGTTGTTCGAGTAGGAAGAAAGTTGTAATTTGGAATTTAGATCCCCACACAACCGTTACATTACCAGACTCATCTTTTGTTCATTGACCAAAATTCATGTCTCTAATTCAACAATTCTTTCGTATATCGGTGTTATTAAGTGCATTTCCCAATTTTAGTTATGTATTTTGGGTACTAATAGTTTTTAGCGGTCGTTCAAAAAAAAAAACGTTTTCAGCTATGCCGTTGTATTCGAACGGTTCAATAATGCATTATTATTATTTTTATTTATCGAAAAAGAGTTGTAAATATCTTTAATACATCGTCATAGAACATTCAGAACTGATCATCCGCAATGTGTGATACAATCTTGAAACTCTTTTTTACTGTGACTAGTAACACTACAGTTCCTTATGCATACTGGGTTTGGAACATCATCTGGCCTTATTGTTTCCATTCTGCACACAACCACAAATTATTATTACATATGTTAAAATGTATATATATGTATATACGCATTGACAATGATCCATTAGGTTTTTATGATAAAGGTTGATCTGGAAAAATATCTTGATGAATAAATGTGATAACTGTAAGTTACGTACGTTGTGAGATGGCCTTCCTTTGACATGTTTTCCATTCCAATGTTTTCCATTCCACTGCATGCTTTTAGATGACATCCGATCATTATCAGTGTCATCATTATCATACACACCTTTTGTGCCATTCTCTTAGACAATTTTGTTATTTAGACTTGGAATTCAAAATTTAAACTGATGTTTGTTGTTTGATATGTATAATTTGTGTATGTATATATTATATATGTACATGATGAGATGAATGAAATCAAACATTAATTGTCATTGTAATACATTTGTTGCTTTGACTTGAATACAATTCATTTTGTATGACTAAAAAGAGAGAATACAATTAATTTTGTAACTGTTCTATGGATAGCAAATCTCTATTACTTTAATTTATATCTTACAGTATTTGGAAACAAAGCAAAATTTATAATTAAAAGATCCTAACCATTTAATTTGACAAAGTAATTAATCATATTCTCATAAAAATAAATAAATCATAATTGCATGAAAAACATACAAAGAACTAATCGTAGACATGCATTTATTTGCATCTAAAAGGAATAAAAATATAGCCAGAATGAAACAAAAAGACAGAATAATCAAGAAAGAGAATAGTCAACACAAACGAAAAACAAGAGCCATCACAAATATCTAGTTTGGAAAGAGATGAGGTCCATTCTTTAGAGCATTTCTAATGTAATATTCAATTTTTTTCTACCAAATAGAGTAAAACTGAATATGGAGTAAAAATACTCTAATTCTATTTTATTTTTTACTTTATAATAAATTAATGAACAAAAAAAAATTACTCCATTTGTAGAATAAATCCCATTATGAAATGGAATAGGATTGAAATAGTTTTTATTCCATACTTATTTTTAATCCGTTTTGGAGAAAAACAATAGTGTTGGATTGAAGACGTCGTTACATAATGCAAATGCAGAAGAAGCATATGCTTTAGGCCACAATTTAATAAACTTGTTTTAAGGGCCGCAATTTAATAAACAATTTAATAAACTTGTTTTATGGTTTTTTTATTCACTGGTATTAGTAATGACATTATGAAAGTTCGACTCCAATTATGGTAGTTTTTTTTAAATAATATTTTATGTATTCTCTTACTACATTCTGTCAGATGTAATATATATTGTTTATTTAACTATATGTTCTCTTTAAATTTCTTCATTTACAGAAAAAAAAAACTATATGTTTTTTTTTTGCAGCTGAAAACTGTATGTTCTCCTTAAATCTCTTTTCATTCTTAATAACTATTGTTTTATAGGTTTTATTTATTTATAACCAGTTTGTTGTATCTGAAGTTGTTGTAATACTTTGATGATTTTTGTAGCTTCATATCATTTTTACTGTCACTATTATAAAACACTACTAATCAAGTAGACAATGTTTTTTATTATTCCCTTGTTAGATATTGGCTCATTTCTGTAAAATTTATTTTCAAATTCATTATTAAAAATATACATTATTATCATAATAAAATTTAGTTATAAGGAAACTATATGATATAATCATTTGATAATTAAATATAAAGGCCACATTATGTTAGTGTGCTTTAGGCCACCAAACTAATAGGAACGGCTCTGAAAGAGATAATCAAATATGAGAAAATATTATATCATATTTACATATTATAAATCTTTTGTACATAGAAAACAATCTTTCCACTATCTTGTCTTCTTTTGAAAATGAAATATAATATTGTTTAATCTTTATGTATATAGAAAACAATCTTTCCAGTAAAATTTATCTTTTAGGAAAGACTGTAGTTCAAAAAAAAAGGAAAGAAATGATTTAACTATTATATTATTTATCACATTATTTGAATATTTTTCTATACAGAAGAATATTTCTATATGCAACTTAATTTCGTATGAAGTTACCGTCTATTTTATATCTAATTTAAATAAATAGAAAATGGGTCAGTGGCTGGTTGAATAAAATGGCGCATTTAAATTATTTTAAAAATCTTAAAGTTCATATACTAAATAATATTGATAACTAAATTGTATATTGATATGTTTGTTGCTTCCTACGAGCAAAACACATACCTATTTCTATTCTATTAATTCTGCAGCATGACCATTTGATATTTGTTTGGTCCAATTATTTATAACCCACTTTCTTAAAAATTTAACTGCCATGACATGTATATATATTATAACCTCCTCTTCCCTTGGTATTTTATAACCTCCCGATGAAAAAAAAACCTCCTCTTCCATTTACTTCCTATAATTTCGGAATGCATTACTTTGAGTGGAAAAAGTATTCGACTACAATCATTGACAACAACCAATTCATCTATTAGATACTTTGATTTTCCCATGCCTGATACCATTCTGTATATACATTATCAATAACAATTAATAGCATTTATATTCATAGTATCAATAACTATGTTTACAAATAAATAAATAATTATACCAGCTTTAAATATCGGACGGTTTGAATAAAAATATCAAATAATTTGGATAATTTTAAATTTATGGATAAAAATATTCGGGTAATTTTGTTAATAAATAGTATTTTTAGTATATTTAACTATTTAGAAATTAAGTATAATTAATATTTGTGGGTATATAATTTTATTTTAAAATTTTGGATACTTATTTGGTTCCGGTTCAATTCATTTTTTTGGTTACAGAGATATATGATTCACTTGATTATTTATGAATTAGGTTTACATTTGGTTTTAGATTTTTTGGTTCTGGGTAAATGTGTCTAAACCTATACAATATCTTATATAGAAAATAGGGGTAGCTGTTCGAGTACTCATTCCGATTTGGTTAGGATCTAATTCGTATTTTGGGTTTTCGGAGTTTAATATTTTAGGCCCTTTCAGATATTTTTAAATTTTAGTTCTGGTTCGAATAACCCATTTAAATTATTTTTAATATCTTAAAGTTCATATACTAAATAATATTGATAACTAAATTGTATATTGATATGTTTGTTGCTTCCTATGAGCAAAACACATACCTATTTCATTTAATTGCTTTTTACATTTAACTGATTTTATGAATGTGGAACGGGTGATATTCCTTTTTTTTGTTTCACCATGAACAGGATGATATTCATTTTAAGCTATTTATAAAAAATATACCGAAGAAACAAAACAAACAATATACCGTGCTTTGTAGCGCGGATCAAGATCTAGTAACATATTAATCTTCGCAAACCAGTATACACATTTCGAAGAAGTGTAATTTCGTTACATATAAATGATGTTTTCCTTATTAGATCAAACAATTAAGTACTATTAACTTAATACTCTTATGCTTAAATATCGAATATAATTGGCTTGATATACAATTCGGTACGAGGTAAATATAGAAAATTTGTATTTAAGATGCAAAAACTTTGGAACCAAGCCAAAAATTGATAATATATTTTGGGGGAGTTAAGGAAAATTATGGTAATTGGTTTTCGTATTAGTTTATTAGTTTATGGTAATTATCAATGACGTTAACCTAACAGCAAATACTATATACAAGATTAGATATCGGATTTAATAAAGCATGAAGATATTTCAGTTTTTAAATAGAGCATTTTTCTTTTTCTTTTTTACTATTTAAAATAATTAGTAAAGATATTAAATTAATAATAATAATAATTTGAATAAAATAAAAATAAGAAAAATTAGTAATCCTTAATATTATTAAAAAAATAATACTAGTACATGTATTTGTCAACAAAAATAAAATAAAATTATGTATTTATCCTTCTATTATTTATCCTTCTCCAAGTCATTGTCTTCCCATACGAACGACCAGAGGGATTGAAAGCTCTTTCTCATTCGGTAATTAATCATCATTGATTCAAATGCATTCTAGAATTTTTAATAAGCTTTAAAATGCTATTTCCTATGTTTTCGAAAGTAAGAATTTTTAAAGTGTTCATGCTTATTCAAAATTCAATAAATATTTATAATTTAATTTTTTTTTTTTATTATGCACTTTTCAATAACTTTTCACCAATAAAATTTAATCAATTCAAATATTTATATTTAATATTTTTTAAAAATATAAAAAAATACCTTAAACATATATAAAAATCTATTTTTGTGGAATTAGTAAAAAATCTAAAACTTCTTACTTTCAGAAACAGAAACAGAGGGGGTAATAGATTAGTAATCATTAGATTAGTGAACTTTTCCTGTCGATGTTCTTAAACATTTTATTGAGCCGGTACACTTTGCTTGGTGTGCAACACGTTATTCCTTTGTCGGCAAGCAGTATTTAAGTGTAAAATTGCAACATGAATTTGTGTCTGAGAGCATGTGGAAATGCAATAAAAGAGTACATGGAAGATTTGATTTTTTTTTTTTTAACTTAGAGAAAAGTTGACTATTAGATACATCAATTTCATACTGGTTACATAAAATACTTGGGAACTTTGGACTTTTCTTACGAATGAAACCCCAAACAAGATGACTGTCCCTAGCTCTCTTGACAAATTTTATACACATGATCTGTAGACTGTAGTTGAGATCAAAAAGACTTTCACAAACTGACTTTAAGAAAAGCTTTACACAAACCACCTCACCATATAGGATATGACGTTTTCACTAAACTGTTAGTGTTTCCTTCCACCTTCATCCTTTTTTTGTAAGGCATGAACCCTTTCATATTCTTCATCGCAATCGCAGACGATTTCAACTGAGAAAATGCTGATCTCTCGCTTCTTTTAAACTCCTCCGATACTACTACTACAACTACCTGTTGTGTCAATTCCGTTTCAGCATTTTCTGATGAAGAAGACGAAGAAGAAGTGCATCGGACAGACTGCGTTTCTAAGTCTGACTTCTTCTTAACATCTTCTGAATCATTAGAGCTTGTCCAAGAGTTGTAATCACCAACTACAAAAGTCTTTCCAAACAGCTTGAGACTTTGTTGTTTGGTCTCAGCTTCAGGAGACAATGATTCCTCAGTGTGAGATGATAACTCATGCACCTGTCGAAAACATAACAATGTCAGAATTAAACACAAAATGACAACTAAACACTAGTATCAGATTGTGTGTCTTGTAACTACAAACCTGGTAATCAGCTGAAGAAGAATTAGGCGAATTTGAACCAATGGAACCTAAGCCATCTGAGCCATGAGCTGATAAAACCGATGTTGGCGATCGGCTATCTTCATCCGGAACCAGCTTGCCGGCGTATGCCATCTCTTTTGCATCTGGAATCACTAGCTTTCTAGGGTATGGATGCATCGGCTTTCTTTTCGGCCGTGGAGGCGGGATCTCAATGGATTTCTCAGAGGTAACACCGCAATCACGAGCAACCTTAGTAAAGAACTTCTGAGCATGGCTTCGAATCTGAACCGCAGTCTTTGTTCCAACATGTTCTGTTCAAATCAAGAATTAATAAATGTCAAAACAATATATACCCAACATGTTCTTCAAACCTAGTATTTTAGAATAATGTGTATTAAATAAAAGATTCTCTAAAGTCAGATAAAGCAACACACACACACACACCTTCGATTCGTCTCCAAGCTCTGCCATAGAGTTTTAAAGCTTCTACAAACTTTTCATGCTCTGCTTCTGTCCACTTCTCTCTTTGTTTAGTGATCGTGTAAGGCTTTCTTGTCTGAATAACAGCAAAACCCAAAAACAAAATTTAGAACTAATTTAACACACTCATTATTTAAAAAAAAAAATAAAAAAATATTTAGAACTAAACTTGAAATCTGAAACCTATCAAGAGATTTAGAAACCCAATTTAATACCTTGAGACAAAAGGCATCTGTGGAAGAGATAATAAGCTCATCCGAAGCTCTGTCGCATAAGCTCTCACAATGTTCCTATAATCAGAAAAAAAAAACAATTAGTCTCTAGACAGGCAGAGCTCATAGTAAAGATTTGAAGTCTCTACAAAACTAATTCACACGCATCTAGAGGAGTTAGACCATCAAATAATTAGGGTTTCGAGACTTGATCTTACCTAGTTCCCAATAACATTTAAGTAGGACTCTCCTTAACACACAACCGACCTTAACATCCCACAAACTCGCCTTGTCTATTACACAATTAACCTGCGACAATCGAATATTCTTCAGTTCCAATATCTCTCCGACATAGACCATCAAAACTCGTTTGATCTTTTGGATTTGGAAAGACCTAACTTACCTCTCTTGGTTTTTTCCTAATTTCAGGTTTTGTCTAACATATATAAACAAAGGAAGAAAGATCTCACACCTGCATAACCATGGTTGTAGAAGAAAATGACTCGTCCGATATAAGATTTTGTACCATTCACCTCGACCCAAGTACCGTTGGTAGGTATATTCACCAGATAACCAGAAACCGGACTTGGTTTCACCGGAAAACGAAGAAGAAGAAGCAAAAAAAAAAAGAGAAGTCTTTTTTTATGTTTGGTGAGAGAGATGAGAGATGTTTATGGAATGAGCAGAGTCAAGGGTTACTTTAAAAGAGCAAGAGGAAGATAAGCCACGTCAGTATAAGTTTATTTAAATTTTAAAATTTAGTTTTTAAAAATGTTAAGTGAGATGAGTCGAGAACTCTGTTGTATCATGTGGCTCAGGTTAAAAGATGCTTTGACACGTGGTCGATGTCTTCTCATCTTCTTCGCTTTCGCTTTTGTTTTTGCGAGAAGATATTATCTGTTTTCTGTTAAATCCTGTCGGAAATTTTATAATAATTATTGACAAACGCGAATGGCAAGCGCGTGCTGTCTAACAACGTTGTCAGACATACTTAATTAAACCAGTTTTATTTTTTGTTTTATAATCAAGTAGGTAATACAATTCACTTTAATTTTTTCAACAAATTTGATTTAATTAGGTTCATTTTTACACAGACGATAGCATTATTCTGAGCTGTCCTATGAAATCTATTTCTACAAGTAAATCTTGCGCCATGCTAAAGATATTTAATTTTAGTTTAAGCGATGATTGTTTGGATTAGTTTTTAGTTTTAGTTTTTAGATTTTGGTTTTTAACTTTTTGATTTTGATTTTTAGTTTTGATTTTTAGCTTTTGGTTTTGGTTTTTAATTTTTAGATTTTAGTTTTTGGTTTTGCTGTAGTTTTTTGTTTTTCACAAATTATCAATATACATAATTTTAAAATAATAATACAAAATAGCAATGAAATATTTAGAAGTTTCCATTAAAATTTATCAAAATATAGTGATTGTTATTTAAAAATAAAAATATATTAACATGTTCTTACAATAATTTAATTTAAGTATCATACAAAAATATAAACCACAAAATATCAATAAATTAAAAGAACTTAAAATTTTAAAATATTTTAATTTTCTTATATAAAATATATTTATTTTTAACACTTGAGTGGCTATTTCAAAATTTATATAATATATTATATTAATATTTTTAGTTAGTTTTAGTTATTTTTAGTGTGTCTGATAATTCTTACAATTATTCAGTATTTTTATTTTAGAAATTAATAACTAATGGTTTAAGATTAAATGATATTATATAAAATTTCAAAATTTATTTACAGATATGAGAAGCAAATAAATTATTTTACATTATTGTTTAAATGATATCTTATCTTAATAAACTTGTATGGAAAATGTTTCTTTATTAAATATTTTTATTTAATTAATTATTTAATTATTAATTAAATAAATGAGTACATTCTATAAAAAAAGAAATAAATTCGTTTTTTATTAAAAGCCCACAAAAGTTGATTTTTGGTTTTTCTTCATAAATTAGTTGAAATATTGAAAAACAAATTCCCTAAAATTTAGGGAATCCCTTTGCTAAAAATCTTGATTGACATATCAAATGGTTTTTACAAAACGAAAAACTAAAAGTTAAAAGGTAAAACTTTATTAGACAAAAATGACTTTTAGAAAAACAAAAAACCAAAAACTAAAGCAAAAACTACAGACAACCAGTTGATTTGAATGTTTTTTTGTGTCTAATGTTGTATTTAATTTTAATAATAGTTGATAATTTTTTTGTCAGCATAATACTTGATAATTTGATCAGATTTTTTTTAAATCTAGTTCATATTTTGTACAGAAAAAGTTTTTAAGCACGGTTAGATAGATTTAGCTAAAATTTTGATTTTTCAACATTTTAATTTAAACTATGAAAACTATCTTATAAATTGAACTTATTAGGTTTCTTTTTGGTTCATTTAATTTAAAATTTAGCATCTATGGACATACCAAAAATATCTGACGCTAAAAAAATGGATTAAAAATCTTAACATGTACATCTTTGAACAAAAAGAAAGTCGTAACATGTACTCCCTCTGTTGCAAAATGTATGATGTTTTGGAAAGCTTTTACTGTTTTAAAATAGATGATGT
The DNA here is from genome assembly GCF_020379485.1 of Brassica napus. Taxonomy (NCBI): domain Eukaryota; kingdom Viridiplantae; phylum Streptophyta; class Magnoliopsida; order Brassicales; family Brassicaceae; genus Brassica; species Brassica napus. Next base: position 21,687 of record NW_026016411.1, read on the forward strand.
TTTGATATATTTATATTAATTTTAGTTTTATTGAAAAATGTGTGACCAATGATGTTTTATACTTATTTAAAAAAATTGCCTAAATTAAATTTTGGCTTATATTTTTAATGTAAATATATATTTTTTAATTATTCTTTATATATATAAAACGTCAAATATTTTGGAATCGAGAGGGTATTATTTATACTAAAAAAACTTGGGCTACGAACATAGATAACCAGGAATAGTTAGGTTTATTGACAGATCATATTTCTGGAGTGCTTCTCTGTTGACCAAAATCATGTGGCAAAGAAAGCGAGTAGCTTATGAAACATACACGAGGGTGGTTTCCAAAAGAAGGAAAAGATATTTCAATTTCAGTAGCCGTCAACTTCATAAACAAATTGTTAATAAATAAAATAGATATTTTATGTGAAGGACAAAATTGTTTAAATATCTAGTCTAAAATAACTATTTATCCATTTAGACTTTTTCTTGTACAACTGTCTCAAACTAAAGGAAGAAAAGAACATAACTTTGGTTGCACTTTTTCGCCGAGTCAGCAAAAGTGTCTTATGGGATGCTCGAAAGGTCAGACACGTGGCAGAGTGTTTAGGGGAGAAAGAGGAGATATGAATATGAATGGTTTGCAATTGTACGCCACTCGATTATTATTTAATTACCGAAAAACGTAGCCCACTCGTTCGGTATTCTAAGCTTCTAGGTTTATGTTTTCCTTTTATTTTCTCATTGTTTATGAAAGTTTGCATTTAGAATAACTGGACACTCTACTTTCAAATTTGCAAAATTCATATTTAAAGTACGAAAATATTTTTCTTCAAAATTAAAACTTCAAACATAACTTCAAAAATATTTATATTTTATATTTGGTCATAATTAAGTTTAAATACATAAATTTTTTATAAATAATTAGCACATATATAAAATATTATAATAATATTAGTTGATAAATTTTTACAGTAATATATAAAATTTAAATAGAAATATTAAATTGCAAACAAAATACAACATTATTACAGAAAACTATTGCCAAAATTCAATTTTTTTCCATAACATTTAATCTTATTTTAAAGTTTTTATTTAATTTCATGTGTAAAATTCAAATTTGTAAAAACAAGTTTGAAATACTAATGAGATATAAAAACTTTTAAAAATTAAAATAATAAATAATAAAGTATTTCAGAATCATAATTGTGATGTATAATTGTAAAAATTAAAATGTAAATAAAAATATAAAATTTTATATTTAAAGTATTGAAATTTATTTTTGGTGAACAAAAATTTTCATATTTGAAGTTATATAATTTATTTGGGATATGTCCTTATAGATCTTACCAACCTAGACACTATTGTATATCTAACACTACTAAAAGCAGAATACGGTGAGCGGAGAGAGCATCCACGTCATCTAATTTAATTGACCAATAGAAAACTGTTATGCGGCCACGTCAATAATTTCCCAAGGCCGGACACAGTTATTTCCCAGTTATCTGATTCAGTGTGGCCCACTTTCATACAAACCCCATCACTTGGCCCAACTACTACGATAGGGATCACCGACTCTCCACTTCACCTTCTTCAGTGTAGTCTCTGCAAATCACCGTTAAGTTGAAACTAAGTCTTCCCACTCTTTCACATTTAATAAGCTTCATTACTTTAAAAAAAAATTGTTTCTTCCGTTGATATTATTTGGGCTTTTATGATTTTCATTGGGTAACAACCGCCATGACCAGATACGCCGGAAGCTTCGATCACCGGCAAGGACAAAGTCATATCAAACACAGGTAGAAGCTTCCGACCTTGACTAATCGATTGAGTTCTTCTAATCTGTATCAGAATCCGGCACCGTTACAGAGTTGACTGGATTCATGCACCTTCATTAACGCTCGCATTTACACTGATTTGCCTCTCCTCACACGATTTCTCATTCAATTAACATCATCATTCAGTGAGCTATGAATATATGAGTTCCCTTCCATGAGTTTCATCAGTTCATTCTTTTAAATTATTTTCCAAAAAAAATCAGAGTTGGAATGGCAAAAGCTTTTCAATTACTCACCGTTTTGAAAACTGGCTCCACCGTCGAAGTGCCTCTCCTGAGGTTTTCGGAGGCTCGAGGCGGTGAGCTTGGATGTCGATATGCTACCCCCTCAAAATATTTTTCTTTCAGTCTCAAGAATGGTGTCTCTTTTGGGCATCTTGACCTGTTTTTTTAGTATTTTTTCTGAGTCATTCTTCAATTCAAGCTTAGAATCCATGTTTTTACTTTTCTGTTTAGCTTTTTTTTTGTTTCTCACCAGCTTCTGATGTTTCTTTTGAGATTTCCAGCTAATATGTTGTAAAGTTATCTCCTTTCTGTACGTCTTTAAAAGAATCCAACGCAATCAACGCTTTGAAGACATTCCTTTAGATTCTGTTTAGGTACCTGTATAGATATTCATAGTTGGATCTGAGTTTTTTAGTAAGCTGAATATATTTTTTCTGAGAAAGTGATTAAAAACAGTTAATTCATACTTTGTTTAGTTTGGTTCTACTGACTTAGTGACTTTCAGACTAACCACCTGCTTCAGGTACTAATAAACGTATGAAATCTGAATAAGTTGGATTTTGACTTTTAATTTTGGTTTATAATGCTTTGTCTTAATCTTCCTTTTTAACCTGTAGGACAACTATCAAGTTTTCAACTTGAACAAACTATACCTAAATGGCGGAGGCTGAGAGCTTTGTCCCTTTTCAGTGCATAAGGAATGATGTCATTTGGAGACTCAAATCCTACAAGCATGATTGGATCAGTGGTTTCAGAGCTGAATTTAGGTATGTTCATATCTCTTCTTTTTTTGCTTTTACAAAAAGTGTTACTTCTTCAGAGAGATAAGGTTGATCTTCATTTATGAAAAAAACTAGGGGTTTGTATTAATAATTAGAGAGGTTGTGCGTTTTTCAAGTTTCGTACCCTGAAAGAAACTATTATTTTTTGCATGATTTGTGCTGCACTTGAAAAGTTAAGCCTGATTTCTTCTATGGTGATGATAAGTTTAAATTTTAGAGATCATGTATGTGTTGGATGGCTTAATGATTCCAAGGAATACATAGATGCTAGGAAAGCTATGGACGATGTTGGGATCTGATTCTGAAGATCAGGTACTTTTCTTTTAATTGTTTATTTACATAGACATAAGAACAACTCTACTTACATTCCAGTTTTCCCGAATGCACAAGAAGCATTTATAATAGATTGATGATATAATGATCATGCAAGCCTATTTCGTAGATTACCTGAGAAAAAACTAAAGTTATATATCATGTATTAGCATGTGACATCTAAGATAACTATAACATAGATTTTTAACCACAATACAAATTTGTTATACTTTGTTAATAATTATTTTTACCACCAATCAATTCTGAAAAATAACAGTATTGTACAAATACGCTTATGAACATTATTCAAAATTAATTAATTATATTTGTCCTGAAAAATAAAAGTATTGTGGAAAATACGATTATGAACATTATTCAAAACTAATTAGTTATATATTTGCAAATACATCACACATAGATGTATAATGAGGAGGAACAAAAAAAATTGAAACATAAATTTCTTAATACCCTTAAAAGTTAAAATTGAAACATAAATTTCCTATAACCCTTAAAAGTTATAAATATAATTGTTCCAAAGCCAAAATAAAATTTCAAATGTACAAGTAAATTTATTTTACATAAACTTAAATAAGTAAGATAATAATATTCAGATTAAACTCCGCTTTAATTATTTTATATATTTTCATCACGTGGTTCATAATTTTCAGTAATAAAAAAATACAAATTATGAGTGATAAAAGTTCAAATATGTTAGACAAAAAAGACAAAAATTGTCTTTGATAGACATATAATTGTCTTTCGATCCATAAGATCTGAGTATTATAAAAATGTTATAGAAAATTAATCCGGGCGTAGCCCGGAAAAGGCCCTAGTAATAATATAATATTAATACCGGCAATACTGGCGTAGTGGCCACTGAGAATCTGATATGTTATTAGTCATGTTTTCATGTATTTTTCTGCATTTTGTGACAATTTGTTTTTCTGAATTCGGTTAAAACTCATATTTTGGTCATTATATATCACTAACTAAAAAGATTGCTAAGACCATCTCCAATGATTCATTTTACTTTTTACTTCACCAATAAATTGATTCTATAACTGAGTTATGTTTTATCCCAACTATGCTCTATATTAGAAAATAGAATGATACACAAAAAAATATATTATATTTATAGAATAAATTCATTTTAGTCTATTTAAAATGAAAAATAAAATATCATTAAAATATTTTTACTTTAACCTCTTTTAAAAAATGAAAAAAGTGGATTGGAGATGCTCTAATACTACCTTAACTAGATGATAGTCTGCGCCATACGCAGAGTGATTTACAAAAACATATTGTACTTAAATATTATAAACAATATACATTTTGTTATCAATAATATTTGATTCGAGGTGGACATTCGAGTACCATTTGGTTCGATTCGGATCCTTGAGGGTTTAGTTCAGTTCGGATCTTTGCGGGTTTAGTTTGGGTTTGGGTTCGGATAACCTATTTAATTTTTTTTTCAAAAATTGAGTTCATATATACTTAAATTTTTTCTAAATATAAAAATAAAAATAACATATAACATATAAAGTTGAATAATGTATGCACAAATACTTAAAATTAACATAAAAACTGGTTTAGCTTAAATATTTGGATAGGAAATCAATAGATATTTTAAGTATTTTAGGTATTATAAGAATCGTTTAGCTGTTTTAAACATGTACTTATAACTATTTGTATATATTTCCAAGTTTTTTGGACAACTTAAAAACGTCTTATATATTTTGTTTATTCTTATAGATATTAAATTTAAAATTAATTAATATATTTAAGTATATAAGTCTTGTTCGGATATATTCGGATACCTAAAATATTTTAGTTTGGATCGGGTTCGGTTCTGGTTCTCTAGATGCCAAAAATTTTGAACTCATTCGGATATCTAACCAATTTTGGTTAAAGTTAAGTACTATTCTTTGGATCGGCCTTGGTTCGGTTTCTTGGATTCAGATTTTTTTCCCAACCCTAAATTTTTATTTTGACAAAATTTTAAATGAAAATGAAGAAGGTTCATATTGATTTTGGGTATGCAACAATTTTAAATCAAAACACATTTTACTATGTACGTGATGCATTTAGTTAATCATTAAAAACTGTTCTAGACCCATTTAAGATAAATAATAGGATGAACTTAAAAAGAATTACCATTTCAGATTATCAGTCGACACTTCAAATATTCTCTGTCAGTTTTGTGACGAATAGAAAAGGGTTAGGGTTAATAAAGCAAATTTGTTGTGTAATCCATGTTCTCGCTAGGTGATTTCAATAACTTCTAAATAAATTGTAGTTGTATTGATCTCTTGTAAGATTTTCGAACAATATTAATTAATAAAATTTTATACTGCTAGAGTAATCAAATGTTTCTCAATTAATATATAAGAGATTATAGTAATCACATAAATCAAAACAATACCTCTTGTTTATTTACAATTTATTTATGGTAAAAAAACAAAATAATCATTTTATTTGTTTTATATGGTATATAATTAAATTTCAAAGATATTGACATAAATATATAGTATATTTTAATATAAATATTTATTATTGAGATTTCCTACTCATATGGTATTATTAACATTTGTATATTTGATTTAAGAAAAAATTTAAACCATTAATCTCAAAACAATTTGATGTGTTCCTTTTTCGAAGTAAATTTCAAAATTAAAATATTAAAGTCTCAATATTTTTTTCAATGCAAATTTCAAAATTAACTTATTTATGTATTTTTAAATGGTATATAGTTTAATTTAAACGATATTAAAATATATATTACTTAATATGAATATCTTTTAAATAAAAAATCATATTAATACGATTGCATGATTATTTGTATCTTGTTATAGCAAAAGAAATTAAGCCATTGATCATAAAATTTTCAAAGGGATTTTTAACATTTTTGTAATTTAAATTCGTTTAAGAAATTCAAATAAAATATATACGAAAAAATCTATTTTTTATATGGTTAGTGTGATTAATATTTTTTTAATAATATAAAATTAAACAAAATGAGGAAGGATATAAATTTTTTTATCAAATCTTTATCTATGTAGCTTTTATTTAAGGAAATAATACACGTTTCTTATATTTTGGGTTAATATAATGTTATCTAATAATTGGATTTTGGACCAATTTTTTTCAATTGATTCTTAAGCTGACATGTAAGATTAATTGGCATTTTAATTAAGTGACAACTCAGAAAAACTCTTTTGTAATTATTATCAACTACAAGTTACAACTTTTCAATGTTTCTATATTAATATATAGGGGATGTTATAGATTTGATTTTACTTGGAATGGTGGTGTAACATTAACTCACATTTGATTTAGTTATCTTTCTTACATAAGTTAACTAGATGATAATCCGTGCTCTGCGCGGGATGAATTTTTTAAAATATATTGTATTTAAATATTATAACAACATACATTTTTTTATCAACAACCTTTTTTATATTTATAGAGGTAGACATTCGATTACTATTTGGTTTAGTTCGGATCCTTGCGAGTTTAGTTTGGTTCGGATATTTGCGGGTTTGGTTTGAGTTTGGGTTCAGATAACCTATTTATTTATTTTTTCAAAATTAAAGTTCATATATACTTTATATTTTTCAAAATATAAAAAAATAAAAATAGTATAAAACATATAAATTTGAATAATGTATGCCAAAATGCTTAAACTTAACATAAAAATTGGTTTAACTTAAATATTTTGATAGGAAATCAATAGATATTTTAAGTAGTTTAGGTATTTTAAGTATACTTTAGCTCTTTTAATCATGTACTTATAACTATTTGTATATATTTCCAAGTATTTTGGACAACTTAAAACATCTTATATATTTTGTATATTCTTTTAGATAGTAAATTTTGAAAATAATTAATAGATTTAAGTATATAAATCTTGTTCAAATATATTCGGATACCCAAAATATTTTGGTTCTGATCAGGTTTGGTTCCAGTTCTCTAGATACCAATATTTTGAACTCATTCAGATATCTAACCAATGTTGGTTAAAGTTCAGTACTATTTTTTGGATTGGGTTTGGTTCAATTTTTTTGGATTTAGATGTTTTGCCTAACACTATATTTTTATTGTAAGAAAATTGAAACAAAAATGATGATGGTTCATATTGATTTTGAGTATGCAATAATTTTTAAACCAAGACACATTTTAGTATGTACGTGGACCATTTAGTTAATCATTAAAACTGTCCTAGGCCCATTTATAGAAAACAATGGGCTGAACTTAAAATAAGTTACCATTTCAAATTGTCAATCAACAGTTTCATATAGTCTATGTCGGTGTTGTGACGAATAGAAAGGGGTTTAGGGTTAGGAAAGAAAATTTGTTGTGCAATCCATGTTCTCGCTAGGTGATTTCAATAGCTTTTAAATAAATTTTTGTTGTATCGATCTTTTGTAAGATTTTTAAACAATATTAATTAATTAAATCTTACATTTGCGAGAGTAATCAACTGTTTCTCAATTAATATATAGGAGATTAGATTAATCACATAAATAAAAAAATACCTCTTGTTTATTTATAATATTTTCATGGTAAATAAATTAAAATAATTATTTTATTTATTTTATATGGTATATAATTAAATTTCAATGATATTAACATAAATATATAGTATATTTTAATATAAATATTTATTATTGAGACTTCCTACTCATACGTTTTTATTCACATTTGTATATTTGATGTAACAAAAAATTTAAAACATTAATCCAAAATTTTCGATGTGATATTTTTTTGATGCAAATTTCAAAATTAAAATATTAAGGTATCAATACTTTTTCAATGCAAAGTTCGAAATTAACATATTTTTGTATTATTAAATGGTATATAATTTAATTTAAACGATATTAAAATATATATTATTTAATATGAATATCTATTAAATAAAATTCATATTAATACGATTTTATGATCATTTTTTCTTGTTAAAACAAAAAAAATTAAGCCATTGATCACAAAATTTTCAAAGTGGGATTTTTAACATTTTTGTAATTTATAATCGTTTAAAAAAATTCCAAATATAATATATAAGAAAAAACCTAATTTTTTATTATATGGTTAATGTGATTGTTTAATTTCTTTTAATAATATAAAATTAAACAAAAATGAGGAAGGATACAAAAATTATTATCAAATATTTATTATTTATCATCATTAATTATCATATATATGTTAATCATATTAGGTAATACCGTAGCTTTTATTTAAGAAAAGAATACATGTTTCTTATATTTTGGATTAATATAATGTTCCCTATCAATTGGATTCTTATATTTTGGGTTAATATAATGTTCCCTAGAAATTGGATTTTGGACCTACAAATTATTCAATTGATTTTTATGTTGCCATGTAAGCCAAATTAATACCTTAATTAAATGACACATCATTAGATCTTTTTTTAATTAATACAAAATATATGTTACAATTTTTTTAATAATTCTCAATCAATATATAGGAGGATGGTTCCGATAGCGTTTTCATGGCTAGTCAGCTTATATAATTCATCTTATATTTCACTTTCGTTTTAATATTATACCCAACTCACAAAATAATGATATTTAGTGAAATAAAAAAAAGTTTAGTATTGGCATCAAAAAGAAATAAAAACAGTCTAGTATTATCTGTGTATGGGAAAGTAGAGCAGTTTTGTATATAATTATGTATAATCTGTGACTTGGACCAATATTTCAATGGTCTTTGCTAGGCGTAAGTAACACATGAAACCCAAAGTATAAATTGCTTAAGTGAAAGATGTGCAAGGGTTTTCATAATAAAAAACCCAAATGTAAAATTTAAGCTGAAGGGCATTTTTATGGATAGACAATATCTGATAATTTGGAAATGTCAAATTGATAGTTCCTAGAAAGATTCATACCACTTGACTGGTCATGGCTTCTCGTAGCATCATAACATAAGATCTATTATCCAAGTTCTTTTCACCCAAGAAATCTTTCACCTAGCTATCACGAACGGGTTGTTTTTACAGGAAGAATGCTAGGATTCACCCTTGTGGTTTATAACCAACCAAAGGGTCAATTAGTAAAAAATGTAATAAAATTCTTTTAAAAGTAGCTTAAAAAAACCAGTACCAACGTTAATACCATCTGCAAAATCCTAAAATTTAAAAATCTAAAATCTAAACCCTAAATCCTAAACCCTAAACTCTAGACCATAAATCCTAAACCAAACACCCTAAAATTTAAAACCCAAATTCTAAACATTAAACCCAAAACTCTAAATCCTAAACTCTGAACCCTAAATCCTAAACCCTAAACACTAAACACTAAACCCAAAAACTCTAAACCATAAATCTTAAACTCTAAACCCTAAATCCAATAACTCTAAACACTTAATTCTAAACCATAAAACCTAAACCATCAATCTTAAACCCTAAATCATCAATCCTAAACCCTAAATCCATCACTTGTTTGGATTCAAGTTTATGGTTTAGAATTTGGGGTTTAGGATTAAGGGTTAAGCGTTTAGGATTTAGGGTTTAGAGTTTAGGATTTATGATTCATGGTTTAGGTTTTATTGCTTAAAATTTAGTATTTACGATTTAGGATTTTCGGTTTAGAGTTTTGGGTTTAGGGTTTAGGATTTAGGGTTTAGGATTTAGGATTTGAGATTAGGGTTTAGAATTTAAGATTTGGGGTTTTGATTTTAAAGTTTAGGATTTAAGGTTAGTCTTTAGATTTTTAGAATTTAGGTGTTTGCAGACGGCGTTAAGGTCGGTATTGTTTTTTTCCAGCTATTATTTAAAAAAAATCATTACTTTTTTTTACTAAGCCTATGTGACATTTTGGTTGGTTATAAAAAGTGAGGGGAATTTAACAATTCACTACAGGAAGTGAACCCAAGTATTGTTTTTTTTACAGTGTTTGGAATTGCACTATGCGTAACACATTCAGTTGGGAAGGGCCTAACACCAAATCAACTAATTGGAAATTTATTTTAGTGATATATATAAGGGCAATTGTCAAAAATAGCACTAGAAGGAGAAAGTCACAAAAATGACATTCATTAAAGGGTAAAATATCCCTAATACCCTTGGTTTGAAATTAAATAAACAAACAAAAATAAATAAAAAAAAATTAAAAAAAAAATAAATTTTTTTTATAGTTTCAGATTATGTGTTTTCAGATTCGAAATTTTTATAATTTTTTTTTAAAAAAAAAATTTTTGAATTTTTTTGAATTTTTTTTCAAATTTTCTTTTTATAATTTAAAAATACTTTTTGAAACTGTTTTTAAAAATTTTATTTTTTATTTTAGTATTTATTTTTTATAAAATTTTAAACCTTAATTCTAAAACCCCACCCCTTAACTCTAAACCCTAAGTTTTGGATTAATTAACCCAAGGGGTATAAGTGTATATTTACCTCTTTAATGAAACTATTTTTGTGACTTTGAGCCTTGAGTGCTACTTTGGGAACAAAAACTTGGTTTGGTGCTATCTTAGTCTTTTTCTCTATATATAATGGCTATTTTAGTATATATATTTATAGTTTTAAAGAAATGTGTAAAAGACAAGTTGGCCTAATGGTTAAGGTTTGACTAATTCTGTTATGCCTACCCTTGTTATTCGTTGTGTGAAGAGTTTTGTTCTCTTTTCGGAGAACTAGGTTTTCAGCTTCGAGCTAAGAAAAAATCTCCACACTTTGCTCCAATAGCTTGGAGTGTTCGTTCAGCGTGGTCTTTAAGGATTTGAACTTCCGAGAGAAGCTCATGATTATTTGCAGCGCCGTTTCGAGCTTTATCCATCTCGGTGACTTGGCTTTGCAAGGCTTTGATTCGAGCTTATAATTTAATTTTGACCGTGGTGGACAGAGGCTGCTCGACATGCTTACTGTCTATCATCGTCACATAGCTTAGATTATCCCATCCTTCTAGCACTAAACTGTTAGGGTATTGTTAGGTGGGATCTTTAGGTACTATGTGATATACCATAGATTTTACCGGTTTTTAGCCATGGTATATAAGTTTTTTAGAATCTATTTATTATGTTTTAGAGTCTTTTTAGAGTATTTATAGGTTCATGAGTGTTTTGGAGATATGTGGTGACTTTGGAGCATTTTGGAGATAAAGCTCGAGTTGTTCGTCAAACCATTCTAGAGTCGACATTCAGAGTTAAATATCGATCGACAAAAATATCTTGTCGTCGATCAACAGCGAAGCGCGCAAGGCCCAACTTGGTTCTAGCCGACTTGAAGCTCAAGTTCCACATCAATTACAGAAATACCTTTGACCGACTTTAACCTAATATTTATGTGTTCTACCAATTTTTTGGGCAAGAGACGCTTTCATACTTTTATATTTTCACAGCAAACATATTTAGGGTTTTTAGTAGTTTGGAGAAAATATGTAAGACTCCTTCAGAGATTTGTATTGGAACTCCAATTTTTCTACCTTATTTTATTTATGCATTCTATTCAGTTATTTGCTATGTTCTGCTTTCTTTTGTCTGAGTATTTCTATTGTTAGATTTAGGGTTTAGGTAAGGTTATGAGGGATTAGCCCAAACTATAGAACTGATAAGGTGATAGATATCCTTCAAGAAATTTCTTGTAATGCTTGTGTTCTAGAGTAGCTAACTAGAACCCTAAACTTAGTGTAACTAGGCGCACGCGGCGGCATGGTTTGTTACCAGAATTAATTCCCTTGAGCTAGGATTGCTAGAAACAAACGACGGCTGATTTAGTTAAGACTAGTGAACCTATCGATCAACCCTCTAAAGCGTGCCTAAGGAAACATCGATCAACGCTAATCTCATAGTATTGATCGACGGTCGGTCCGTATCAACAAGCGACATATGAGATATTGGATTTAATCAATAGAATTGATTTGCACGCGGAAGCTGGAATACTTTCTCACTAGAATTCGAGTTATAGGATTGACAACCTAAGCATCTATATAATTATAATTATGATTACCTGAAACCCTAGATCTAGCTCATTTCTCATAATTGTTTACTTTCAACCAATCAATCAACTGAAAAACTACCTTGTTCACCTTTACTTTTTATTGATTTACTCTGTTTGCCTAGCTTAATCATAAACTGGTTAGGATCTATTGTGTGCCCTAGCTCCTTGTGGATTCGATCCCTAAGTACTACGACTAAACCTCTTATTTGAGAGTGTAAAAGTCACTTATTGGAGTAATTTGAGTGATATCACTATGGAACAACAAGTAAGCAATAAAGAAACAAGATTTCAAACTAAAAGAAATGTATTATTGATTCTTTGAGCATGAAGTACAACGTTTGATGTATAAAATTTAGTTCTAGTCGCCTAGTTCTATTCTCCTAGTCTCTGTTTGTCGATCCCTTGTTCTAGGGTTTAGGCTCCCCTTATATAGTTGAGTCACAGTCGATTTTCAGTGACTTCCATATTCAAAAATATTGAAGAATCCCCCTTAGTAGAAATCTTCCATTTTTACCTGGAGGAAGGGAGAGAAGAGTTTGAGCCAGGATTTATCCAGTCGGGAATCTGAAGGTCGTGCTCGGAAGCTGGAGTAATATCTTTCTGGATTATTGTTTCCCAACACCTTCCATGGTTCCACACCTATAAACCCAAATACCGCCCCTGGTAGCCGGAACCATCACCCTGGAGCAGGAAGACCGTGCGGTCATCATTATAGAAAGGCCACTTCTGCCTTACGATCCATCTCTCATGCGGCTACCAAGAAAATGACAACATATATTGGCCTAGGTATGGGCGTTCGAGTCCCGTTGGGGTTTAGAGCGGGTATTTTGGATTTTGTAAACAAGATGAATTACCTTATAAATAGAATAGATTTGTTATTAAAACAAGCAAATTTATAAAGTACTTATTTATAACTAATTAAGTATTTAAGGTATTTATTTAAATTTTAATGTTTATTTTTCTATATCATATCAACATAAATATTGAATTGAGTATTTTAAATGCTTATATATATTTCAAATATTTATATTACCTATTAATTTTGGATTTTTCGGGTTACATGTTTGGGTTTGGTTAATAACATTTTGGGTTCTGATATGTTTCATACCACCCTAAAAAACCCATTCGGGTATTTTTACATTTCAGATCGAATAACGGATCAGGTTTTTTGGTTCGGGTTCGGTTCAAATTTCGGGTTCCGGATTTTATGCCCAGACCTATACTGGCCCGTGCACATACCACCTTTAGAGTATTGAAGAGAGGAATTTTGAAGTCTTTATTATGTATTCCGAGTCATTTTAGAGTCTTTTCAGTTCTAGGTACGTTTTGGGAAACTTTGAAGATTCTGAAGCAATTTGAGGTGCTGAAATGTGTAGATATGTCAGAAATATAGCAACGGATGGAAGACTTCCCAGAATCGGGTGAATCCCATATTTTGATACAAGATATAGAATTTAGTTATCTTAATATTTCCACCGGGTTGAGGTCGATCAGACAGTTGCACCAAAAGTTATGCTCGTTTTACTGAAAGTGGTCCGTCTAAAGCGTGAGGGGAAACTGTCAGGGGTGTGGCATAGTGTCGATCAACACTCCTTCTGATTTACTCCTGATGAGTTTTTATCAGGTTTCCAGAATTTTAGTTTGGCCCCAAAGTTTCTTTTATTTACAAAAGGGCCTATACATGGCTGTGCCTGATACCAAGCAGATCAAGTATTGGCTTTGGGGCCAACAATAAAATATTTACTTTAGAGGCCAAGAATAACTGATGTTTCTCTCTAGTTTTGGTGGCAAAAGCTAGGTATATTACTGCTGGAGGTAATTACATGGGAACACCTTTTAATATTTTCATGTTTTATTTAGATTATGGACCAAAATTTGTTTTTTGCTTCTGGGCCCGAAATTATCAGGCCCGGCCCTGGGCCTATAATGTGTTTTAACCTATATTATTTGTTTCTAAGCCATTCTTGACGGCTAAACTTTATTTTAGATTGGAGAGAAGAGAAAAACTCTCTTAGAGTTTTCTTGGAACTCCCGTTGGTTATTATTTTTGCAATCTATTCAGTCTATAATTATGTGTACTTTGATCACGCCTGAGTAAATATCGTGTTATATTACAGTTCTTCAAAGGCTATTGAATGAATTGTTATGCTTGATAGGATTGTTAGGGTAATCCATTAGTTCTTCATCTAAGTTGTCTATAACGCTTGTTTCTCGATTAATCACCTTGAATCTAGATCTTAGGATAAACGTGAGACACAACAGTGTAATCAATTTCTGGAACTGAACTTAGATGAGCTAAATGTTTATTTCAGCGAGAGCTGGTGTGAGGATTTAGTGAACTGATCAAAACTTAGTTTATTGCTAGTCTGATATAATTGAATTTGCAACAAAAGTAGGGATTCTAGGATTTAGACATCATATAGTCTCTGAAATGAGAGTTGATTGATTGTTGTTTTGAGTTTGAGTTTGAGAATGAATCTTAATTAAACTCCTGATAATTTATCTTATCTACAGGTCTGAACACCTGCGAGTTTCATTGGGTCTAACTCCTCTCATCTTTGATAACTTACAGCCTTCTTGGTTTAATTGTTATTCACTGCATTTCATTCTCTATTGTTTAACTTGACTTGAAAATGAAAGTCTATTGTGTAATCTTAGAGCCAAGGTGGATTTAACCTTTAAATGCTACAGTGAAACATCTCATTGAGAGAGTAGCTTAAATGATAATTTGAGTATATTAGCCTGTCTTCACCATTAACCTGAGACAAAGAAACAAAACAGCTAGGGAAAACAAATTTAGGGTTAACAAAACTCAAAATCACCTTTTCGAAAAACAGCCATCCAAAGACCGATTGAAAAACACTACAATCTTGTTCTCACTGGTAATTTCAAAGGAATCAGTGTGTTTTCCTACGAGCTCATTCATGGTTTGACCTTCATGCCTTTGTATCATTGGAAATGGAATTTCTGGTTCGGTTTCTTAACCAGCAATGACTGGAATCACTTCAGAAACTTGGTTCTTTTTCTATTTTCTCCACCATGGAATGTTTTTTTTTCTCAACAAGTGAACCAGAACATACATCAGGTGTTGCTACTCCTTTTCTGAGTTGTGGCTCAACTGATCTGGATAACTCTTTCTTTGAATTCCTCAAACTGTTTGTCAAATGCCAATCTCCTTTGTTCTCGTTTGTCTAGGACATGCACATGATTTCTCTTCTTTTTTTTTTTTTTGAAAGAATTTTAAAATTTATTCACTTCAAAAAAACCTTTTTACAGAGGGGACTGCTTCCTATTACAAAAAAGAACTCATATCTATTGCTTAACTTCTATACTCCTTTCTTCACCTTCTTTTAAACCATTCCTCCATTGCTTTCTCATATTTACCTCCATTCTTTCTTCTCAAAGAAGTAATTCTGTTTCTGACCTGTTTGTCCAACTTTACCATAAGACAAGAAGTTGGCAGAGCTTTATCCTCCACACGCCTCGTATTCCTCTCCATCCAAATCGCATGAAGAACAGATTGGAAACAATACCTCCATAAGAACGTCACTACCCTTTCATGTAAGCCATTGATCAGTATCTGCATAACCTGCGCCCATTGACACACTCCACTGCCTGTTAAGCCTCTAGTTAACCCCAACCAGACTTCCTTTGAATAATCACACTCGAAAAAAAGATGATCTCTAGTCTCCAAATGTGTTTTACATAACCAGCAAACAGACACTGCTTGAGGATTCCACTTAAGTATCCTATCACCAGTAGCCAGCCTGTTATGAATGACAATCCATGCCATAAAGGAGAATTTTGGTGTGGCTTCAGGAAACCAAATACCTTTAGACCAGGGAACCTTCTGCTTCTTTTCTCGTAACAAGTTCCAAGTTTGGGAAGTAGAAAACTCCGATGCGTAGTCACCACTCTCTCTTTTCCACAAACAAACATCATCCAGCTGATTAAGACTTCTCTCCTGCAGAACCATAATCTCTTGTTCTATCTGCTGTAAAATAGGAACTCTACGCCTTCTTCTCCTATAAGTTTGAATGACTCTCTCCACCGTTGCATTTATTGGAATACCCAATTCTACACAGCCTCTTCCTCCAGTGAAATCAATAAGAACCCCCAAAGGTGACCATCTATCGAACCAGAAAGAAGTAGTAGAGCCACTGTTTATCTCCACCTTAAAATACTGCACTGCAACAGCTCTCATCTTCAGGAGTTTTCTCCACATCCAAGAGCCTAGAGTGCTCCTTTCATTTACACTCCAGAACGATCCCTTCCTTATGAGATACTTCCAAATCCATTTAACCCATAGCGAAGACCTTGCAGATAACACTCTCCATATTAACTTCAGACAAGCCACTCTGTTTGCTTCCAACAAATTCCTCAAACCCAACCCACCTTCATCTCTTGGTTTACAAACATCAGCCCACGCAATTTTTGCTTTCCGTGTGGATAGCGTTGGTCCAGACCAGAGAAAAGCAGAGCAGATGCTGTGGATTTCCTTTATACACTGACTCGGAAGGCGAAAAGCCGACATCCAAAAGTTGGTGATGCTGTATATCACTGAACCAATCAGTTGAAGTCTTCCTGCAAATGACAAGTGCCTTGCAGTCCAAGAAGAAACACGAGTTCTTATTCTTGATATCAGAGGAGAATAATCTTGTACACTCATCTTCTTTGTTAGTAAAGGAAGACCAAGATACCTTACTGGCAGTGAACCAGCTTCAAATGGGAATTGCTCCAGTATAGAGGCACTATCTTCACTCTTAACTCCCGCCAAGAACAGGGTAGACTTCTCAAGACTAATATTCAAGCCTGATATCTTAGCAAACTCCTGAAACACCTCTAGAATCCCTTCAATTGAACTCTTTTTCCCATCTGAGAAGACTAAGACATCATCAGCGAAGCATATATGAGTCAAATTCAAATCTCTGCAATACGGGTGGTAGCCAATCCTTCTCTCCACTGCAGCTTTATCAAGAAGCTTTGTTAACACTTGCATACAGATCACAAATAAGTATGGCGAGAGTGCGCATCCTTGACGTAGCCCTCTTCTACTATTGAAATATCCTGCCAGCTCGCCGTTAATTTGAATAGAGAAAGACACCAACTCTATACATTTCTTAATCCAGAGAATGAACTTTGCTGGAAAATTCAAAGCTTCCAACACAGATAGCAGAAACGACCACTGAACCGAGTCGAAAGCCTTTGATATATCAATCTTCACTGCACATCTCTCTGTGACTGAGTCCTTATTATAACTCTTTACCAACTCCGAAGCTAGAAGAACGTTCTCCATGATCAGACGATCTTTAACAAAAGCTGATTGGTTTAGCGATATAAACAATGGCAGAAGTCTTTTCATGCGATTGGCAAGAATTTTCGAGATTACCTTGTACAATACGTTGCAGCATGAGATAGGTCTATAGTCTTTCATGTAGGTGGCATCATTCTTCTTCGGTATAAGAGCCAGAATGGTGGAGTTGATGCCCTTTGGCAGAAACCCTTTCTCAAAAAATGATTGAACCGCAACCACAAAATCCCTGCCTGTAATAGACCATGAAGCTTTGAAGAACTCACTCGTGTAGCCATCAGGGCCTGGAGACTTGTCCGCTGCCATAGAGAATAGAACTTTCTTAACCTCCTCCGCAGTAACTACCCCAATCAACATTCTTCCATCTTCCTCAGAACATTCATAGTTTAAAAGCAGCTTCAATTCATCCCTTGGCACTTCTCTGTAGTCTGATGGAATATGTGTGAGGAAGTTTCGAAAATGATCTACTGCCTCCCACTTTATATCTTCTTGACTCTCTGGTACTGAACCATCAAGCCTCTTGATTTCTTTTATGGCATTTCTAACTTCTCTCACTTTAGCTGCTTGATGAAAGTTCTTATTGTTTCCATCTCCCACACTTAGCCAATGGACTTTTGCTTTTTGACTGATAACCCTCTCTTCCACCATTGACAGAAGAGACCACCTTCCATAAGCAGTTGATTCTGCCACCACATTATTCTGATTAGGATCCTCCAATGTCTTGATTTGGGCTTCGCAGAGAACCTTATATGCTTTCCCCGTTCTTTTAAAAATATCTCCAAATTTTTCTTTTCCTAGCTTCCTCAGTAGTGGCTTCAAAGCTTTTAGCTTCTTTGACAACCGAAACAAAGCAGAAGTTGAGACAAACAGATTCTCAGTTCCAGACCAGAAGCTCTCTACCACCCTGAGAAATTCCGGAGTGTCAACAAGCGCATTTACGAATTTGAAGGGCTTTCTTGGCTTCAACAGATCCATTTTTATGATAACCCTGCATCTCTGATGATCCGAACAGCCACCAGCTTCAAATACACAATATGATTGAGGATAGCTCTGAAGCCATACCTCATTTACCAAAGTCTGGTCCAACTTCTTACAGATAATACCATTTTCTCTCTTATTTGACCAGGTAAACCTTGGACCTTGATACGACATGTCCAACAAACGACAATACTCAACAGCTTCTTGAAATTCTCTCATACCCACTGAATCATGAGAAGAGCTTTCTACTGAATGCTCAATTCCTGATAATATCTCATTAAAATCTCCCTGAATGATCCACACCCTTTTGCTGATAATTGGAGAATCTTGATGGGATTTGAGATCTCTCCAAAGCTCTCTTCTCTCTTCCTCCAAATTCAAACCATAAACAAAAGAACAGTAAAATTCTTCCTCCAAACCCTCCATTAGTATAGATACTGTGATAAGCTGCTCACTCTGAAAACAAGGCGTAACCCTTACCCCCTGCTTCCACACAATCCACATTCTTCCCAACCTATTGTGTTCATAGTTCTCCATATAGGACCACCCTGGAAACACTTTATTTACAATCCTCCTGATTTTATTCTCCTTCACTCTAGTTTCTATTAGACAACCAAATTGAAACCCTCTCTTCTTCACCCATTCTTTGACCACCTCCTGTTTAGATGCTTTATTAAAACCTCTTATATTCCAATAGAATCCAGACATATTAGCGTCGAGATTTCTTCTTTTTCAGATAGCTAGGATCGCCTTCCTGAGCTTTCTGACCTCCTTTGTCTCCCAAATATCTGTGATTCAACTTTGAGTCTCTAGGCAAGACTTGCCTTGACACTCTTACTTCCTCCTTTTCCTTCAATTTCGAATTAGACTGCACTGCAATCTGTTCTACATTCTCCTCATCATCTTGCATTCCTTCTTCTGGTGATAAAACCGAGAATCTGGATTCTGTAATAAGAGAAACTTGATCATATTCCAATCCCCTTTGACTCGTATTAGGGGAGCGGCTAGCTTTCCCTGGAGTAATTTCTGACCACTCTAGTTCCTTCTCTTTCTCCGTACTTTCCTCAACTTCTTCAAGCTTCTTCTCTTCCTCCTTATTTTCCATGTGACCCACTCTGTCTTCCTCCTTTCCTTCCTTCTCCACTTTTTCCTCACTCTGAACTTCTCTTATTTCTCCCTCTTCAATTTGGTCTTTCTCCTCGGACTGCTCTTCATTCCCTTGTGGACATCTCTTTACTGTATGTCCCCACTTCTCACATTTTGGGCACTTTGTTGGTAGCCACGGGTAGATGTATTCCACCATGACTTCCTCTCCCTCTATATTAAACTTCATCTTCTTTGGCAAATCTTTTGAAAGGTCCACCTTCACAAATATCTTTGCCACTTCAATGTTGAGACATTGAGTTGTCTCCGGATGCAATCTCACTGGACTCCCCAATGGACTTGTCACAAAGCTCAGACCCTGCCACGAGAACAGCTTCACTGGAACATTTTTGATGTGCACCCACATAGGAATTGATTGTGTGGGTGGCTTCTCCTTCTCAATCACTGGTGACCATTTCGTTAACACCACTGGGACACCAGCAATGTTCCACATTCCTCTGCGCAGCACCCTGTTCTCTTCCTCTCCTCTTTCACTCATGATTTGTTCTTTTTTCTCAAATTTTTGGATAGATTTTCAGAGACTCTCAAGTTTCACAAAACAATCAAGTCGGTAGTCGAACCTCCAAATCAAACAACAAAGAAGAGAAGTAAGATTGGTAGTTGAAATATTTTTGCAGCTGAAAATTGTCCTAAACATGATTCGATTTCTCCCGGATCTTTTCTTTCTTTTTATTTATTTTCTACTGTTCTTTCTTTCCTTTTTGCTTTCTCTTTTATTATATACTCTTTTTTATACGGCCGGCTCGGTTAGCAAACATATAGATAGATAAGAGTTTAAGATGAATAGATCAAGAGATGATTAAGACGTTGATAACGATCTAGGAAATTGTGCTTTGATACCACGTAATACGATCTGGACCAAGGAATGCACTTTTCTGATGGTTAATTGGATAGGCCATTGGTCGATGGGTTACTAACACCAACGACAGAAGGAAAATGGATCGAAAGATTGCACAAAAGTTGTGGAATTGCGTCTGATTTACCCTATAACAGTCGTTGTTGGATATGACAAAAAGTTTGATTGAGTTTGACTGCATGATATGACACACCAACAATAGATTGTTCAAGAAGAATGATATACTATGGTTTTTACCGGTTTTAGCCATATTATAAGTCCTACTTAGAGTCTTTATATTATATTTTGAGTCTAATTTAAAGTCTTTTCAGGTCTAGGTATGTTTTGGAGCATTGTGGAGATCATGAAGCCATTTGGAGCTTAAAAATGAAGAAACATGTACTTATTCAGGAAAATAGAAGTGAGGGCCGAAAATTGAAAGAGTGTTGATCGACACCGATGCGAGTACGCGACTCTATTTCTCGAATCAAGTTTGGTCTAGAAGTTTCCATAAATTACAAGATTCCCCGTGGCCGACTTTTAACCTATTTATATAGTTTATAAAGCCATTGTCTTGGTAAAAAAGATTGAATTAAGCTTTATATTATTCTTAGAAATTTTTGAAGAGAAGATTAGAAGACCTCTTTACAGATTTGATTGGAAATCCAATATTTATATTTTGACTTTTTAATGCAACTCATTTAGTTTATCTTTATGTCTTGCTTAATTATGTATGAGTACTTTGCTTGTTAAATTTTATGGTTTTTCTAAAGTTTTGATGAACTTATAAAATATAGAACTTCCAGGGTTATTATCTTGGATCCTTCAAAAGATTGATCTTATTGCTTGTATTTTAGATTAGCTAACAAGAAACATGATCATATGATAATCGACAACCGCGAGAGTGTGTTTGACTCCTAAATCTAATCATGCTGAGCTAGGTTAATAAATACAAAGAGAGTTTTTTTTAGAAAACTAATTAACATATCGAACTGAAATTAATGCTTGTCTGAACAATTGAATTCACATACGAGAGTTGGAATTCTAGGATTTAGACATCTGATTATACTCGCAGCAAGAGCTGGATATGTTACTTATTGAATTCGAGTTCCAAGACTGTTCTTATTAAACCCTTAACATCTATAAATTTGAGTTCTGATTGCCTATATGAAACCCTAAGTCTGACGTTTTCCAATTTATCTCACAATCAATTTTATTGTTTATTTACCGCTTTTAATAGTGTTGCCTAGCTTAATCTTAATATTTATAGTCTATTGTGTGATTCACGCTCCATGTGGATTTTATCCCTAAGTGATGCAAACATTCTCTTATTTGAGATGTTTCTCAACGGTAATTTGAGCTAGATCAAAGAACAAAAGAGATAAAGTCTCACAAAGTTGATAAAAATGGTTCATTTTTTTCATTTTGGTTATTCCTCCTTTTATAGAATTCCATATGTTGGTAAACAAAAAGGACTAGATAGTAACCCGCGCTTTACGCGGGATAAGATGTCTATATTAATGTTGAAATGATATATTATGATTATGTATAACATAATATATACTTTAAGTGATAGTTAGATAGAACTAAAGGTATAATGGGTGCACTAATATTAAAATTTGATATATGGTGTTTGCATTTGAGAAGAAGATTCGGAAAATATTTTTTTTTTTCGCTTATCACGTTATAATAGTTATGGATTTAGGGATTTAATAAATAAAATCGAAAAAATATGGATCAATAACATACTATAAACAAAACAATAATTGTGTGAAACAAAAAAAGTATAGCTTTTTTAAATTCAGAAAACATAGTTGCATAATAAAAAAAAATGAAAGTTATTCGATCTTCTAAATTGTAAAGGTTGTTCTGGATGTGACCAGCATGTGAGACTTGCTGGTGGTTCGTTCCTGAATTTTTTTCCTCATTTTCAAAGTCGTCTAATGCAGAGCTCCCATGGCGGTGAAGGTGGTGACACTCGAATGCTTATATTGCTTGTTCGAGAAGACTAATACACTAAACTGAGACGATTTACAGTGATTCAATCTCCTCGAAACAGATATCACCTCATCGAACAGTAACAAAATCGAGTATGACACATTTATCTAGAAATATATTTTCAACGTCCTCTTTCAGTAATGAGAGACGGTTCTCAAGAACGCGAGTGCTCTACTAAATGCATGAAGGCATGTATGGAGAAAATGGTTATTTCATTAACACTTGCATCATACTAAAGTTTCATCATTTTGTCGTCTCTACGAATCAGTCGACTTAATGGCGATAGATCAAATGGGTTATCGTTTTTAACAGAAACATATAGAGAAATAAGGAAGATTTATTGATGCTATGATTATATTGAGACGATTGATAAATCAACTAATCAAATTTGAAGCTGAGGGTTTATCACTTAAAAGTGTTCGTCGAGAAAAATAATGATAAAGATGGTATGAAGTTTTTTTTAAAGGAATGTTAGTGTGAACGCATTAAATTTACAGTTTTGGTAAGAAGCGTTCTCTGCATGACACCTAAGCGTTTTACTAAATAAAAGCTTCTCGTGAAGCCACGTCACCACGTCACATTCCTTGCCATTAAACTTTTATGGTAAGTTTTAAAAGTGCTTCTCCTTTACTATATAGGGATTGACGAGAATAAGAAACCTAGGAAATAGAAATGAAGACAAAGAATTTTTGACTAAAATAAATGTGTTTGTTGAATGACTCTTTGGCTGGTCAAGACCCTTGACTTGATGCACGACTTTGAACTTTGTAGACTGAATAATATGTTCCTTTGGCCTGCCTGGATTGGTCGTTGGTCGATCAGATGAAGGTTATCCATTTTTAGCTTTTTGGGTGGTCGAACAAGCTTTCTCAGCTTGCTCAGGCGTCCAACTTGTCCTAGCCCGACTTGATGAGCTCGTCCAAAGTGTTCACCTTGGCCTAGCCCGACCTGATGAGCTCGTCTAAAGTGTTAAACTCATTCTAGCCAACCTGATGAGCTCGTCCTAGCCGACCTGATGAGCTCGTCCTAGATGACCTGATGAGCTCGTCCTAGCCGACCTGATGAGCTCGTCCTAGCCGACCTGGTGAGCTCGTCCAATGTTTTGGTTCCTCGGATGATCGAACTAGCTCGATATGGATGAGAATGTGGCTGATTCAACTATCTTTCAAAATATCATGACCCAAACTGACTTTGGCTTGACTGAAGTGTTTCTCATGCTTTAAATTCCAATACAAGCTTTCTTGGGTTTTCCAGAACATCATGTGGGTTGTCCTGATCGATAGGTTTGATGGTCGAGCCATCCACTTACGTATCAAATGTCTGACGCATCTATATAGTTTTGCATTTTCATTTCATTTTTTTTCATCCAGTTCGACCTTGTTCCAAGTAGACCTAAACCGTGTAAAAACACTAAATAACACCAAAAGGCTCCAAAACACTTATTTCACTGGATAAAAAAACTCAAAACATAGATTAAAAACTAGTTAAACCCTAATATATCATTTATCTCTTCCAGTTTACTCAAGCATTATTGGTAAATTAACATGATTATTGTCTTGCACCTGGAGAAAGAAAAGAGAGAATTGTGGCAAACTTGGGAAATTTGCGTATGATCCATACAACTACATTATTCTACACCAACTAGCGTATGCTTTTTGCCAATTCAGAACCTAACTATTCTCTACTTTATTTCTGTAGCTCTACAGGAAAGCACGAGAACTTCCAACGAAATTCAGACAAAACACATATGTCTGAAATTTATCAATGAATTCCCGAATATGTAGTTGTAACTTCAAACGGATTGCTGATGGAATTAATAACCATTATGCAGTTGTTTTGAAAATCTTAAATTTCTGACGAGTTTCTGATGGATTTTTAATAGAAAATTAATCAAAGACCAGCAGAAATTTATCTATTTATCTATAAAAATCACCTTCCTCATTCAAATAAACCAAATAAAATATGTCATCTATCAAATTTTAGTAATTGTTTATCACCCAAAATCCTAGATCTGGTCTTGCAAAATAGTGCAGGCCGGAGAAGATCTATGGTATTGTGAAAGATATCCATCAGATCTCATCAGCCGTTCTTGGTAGTTTCATCTTCCTTGTTTGTCTAATGGTGAAACCGACTGTTTTTGCTAAAACCACATTAAGCAACTATATTGTATGGACCCCACACGGGCTGAACTTTGGATCTAAGATCTTTTAAGTGTTTTAATGAATTTTGTGCAAAAATAATCGCCTCTAGAGTTTATAAGAAAAAATCATACGCTGTGAATTTTTTGCGTGTCAATCTTCGATCTTTCATATTAGAATACTATGGGAGGTCCTCCGCGCTACGCGCGGAATTTATGGATCGGTTCTTATAAAAATATAATAATTTGTGTAAATTCCTTCTACGTTAAGTTGGGTGTTAGTATGATTATTTTTCTACTCCAATTTCAATTATAACAAAAATGATCGAATTCTTGGTATTTGTTGCTATTTTAATCATAAATT
>NW_026016412.1:55000-56086 GCF_020379485.1 Brassica napus
CGGGTGATTTTCGCCCACGAGGACAGTACATCAGTACACATATCAGCACGTTGGCCCTTCCCGTGTACTGTCCGTGGGTAATTTTCGCCCACGAGGACTGTCCGTGGGTGATTTTCGCCCACGAGGACTGTCCGTGGGTTATTTTCGCCCACGATGACTGTCCGTCAGTACGCATATCAGCACGTTGGCCCTTCCCGTGGACTGTCCGGGTGATTTTCGCCCACGAGGACAGTACATCAGTACACATATCAGATCGTTGGCCCTTCCCGCGGACTATCCGTGGGTGATTTTCGCCCACGAGGAATGTCCGTGGGTGATTTTCGCCTACAAGGACTGTCCGTGGGTGATTTTTGCCCACGAGGACTGTCCGTCAGTACGCATATCAGCACGTTGGCCCTTCCCGTGGACTGTCCGGGTGATTTTCGCCCACGAGGACAGTAAATCAGTACACATATCAGCACGTTGGCCCTTCCCGTGGACTATCCGTGGGTGATTTTCGCCTACGAGGACTGTCCGTCAGTAGACAACTGTGTACTGATGGACAGTCAACGTGGACTGTTTGGGTGATTTTCGCCCACGAGGACTGTCCGTTAGTACACATATCAGCAGCACGTTTGCCCTTCCCGTGGACTGTCAGTGGACAACTGACCCACGTTGACAGTCCATCAGTACACATATCGTGATTTTTGTCTGAGTGTACTGATAGCTTGAGAATTTTTCATGGACTGATGGTCCATGATGGTCTCAAGTTTTACTGATGCTGGCTCGATTACATCCTTCCCGGCAGTAGTGGCTGATCATCCAACCAAGTGTTAACATTTTCCCTTATTTTTTTCGTGGTCTGATCGAGGCCAAGCGTACTGAAGGGATGAATTATATCAAGCCAGCTGCCATGATACCCGTGGACACAACTGTGAACGAAAGCTCTTTCGGGAGTTAATGCTCCCGTCAGGATGCTTTTGGCCGAGAATTGTGCACATGAGGGCAGCATTTCATCGGTCAATCTGAAATATTGGGGTGAGAGTGAATTTCACCAAGTAAAAATCTCGAACCTCTGACGACGTCTTCTTAGATAGTTGAATTTTA
>NW_026016413.1:35000-41051 GCF_020379485.1 Brassica napus
CTGACCACACATATCAGCATGCTGGCCCTTCCCGTGGACTGTCCGTGTACTGATCCGTATACTGAACTCATATCAGCATGCTGACCACACATATCAGCATGCTGGCCCTTCCCGTGGACTATCCGTGTACTGATCCGTGGACTGATCCGTGTACTGAATTCATATCAGCATGCTGACCACACATATCAGCATGCTGGCCCTTCCCGTGGACTGTCCGTGTACTGATCCGTATACTGAACTCATATCAGCATGCTGACCACACATATCAGCATGCTGGCCCTTCCCGTGGACTGTCCGTGTGCTGATCCGTGTACTGATCCGTGTACTGAATTCATATCAGCATGCTGACCACACATATCAGCATGCTGGCCCTTCCCGTGGACTGTCCGTGTACTGATTTTGGACAACTGATGCACCATGTCAGTACACATATCAGCATGCTGGCCCTTCCCGTGGACTGATCCGTGTACTGATCTGGACATAAACTCGAGTTTTGATGGACTGGACTGTCCAAGTCAGTCTGATTGGTCCAAGTAGTACTTATGCTGGCTCGACTTTCCATCATCCAACCAAGTGTTAACATTTTTCCTTGGTATGATCGAGACCAAGCGTACTGATGGGCAAGCGTACTGAAGGGATGAATTAACTCTTTTGGGTTTTAATGCTCCCGTCGGGATGCTTTTGGCCGAGACTTGTGCACATGCGGGCTGCATTTCATCGGCCAATCTGAAATATTAGGTTGAGAGTGAATTTCACCAAGTAAAAATCTCGAACCTCCGACGGGATCTTCTTATATACTTGAATTTTTTTGGGTTTTTTGTTTTTTAACGTTTTGGGGAGGAACATGTGATTGGAAAGGGGGAGGGTCGAATCTTAGCGACAAAGGGCTGAATCTCAGTGGATCGTGGCAGCAAGGCCACTCTGCCACTTACAATACCCCGTCGCGTATTTAAGTCGTCTGCAAAGGATTCTACCCGCCACTCGGTGGTAATTATAATTCAAGGCGGTCCGAATGGCGCTTCCACCGAACGGACTTAGCCAACGACACGTGCCTTTGGGAGCCGAAGCTCCTACTGAGGGTCGGCAATCGGGCGGCGGGCGCATGCATCGCTTCATAAGGATGGTTAAAGCTATTTTCTGGTAAATTTTCATAAATTTCTTTTGCTTCTAACCATGTCTTTTGCATGCTACAAAGGTCGGAGTTTCGTGGTCTAACCGGATGTCTACAGCAACTTTTGATCAACACTTGACATCCTAAACTCTTTGTTGACATATTTTTGATGTTTCCTTTCAGAAAACTTTCTTCAAAAATATTAATTTTTGCATTTTTGGCTTCTCGGGTGATTTTGGCTGTCCGTGGGTGATTTTGGCCCACGTGGGCTGTCTGTTCAGTACACACGGACGTCCGTGTGTGTCCGTCAGCACACACAGGACGTCCGTGGCCGTCCGTCAGCACACACAGGACGTCCGGCTGTCCATCAGTACACATATCAGCACGCTCCGTGGACTGTTCGGGTGATTTTGGCTCACGTGGACTGTCTGTTCAGTACACACAGGACGTCCATCAGCACACGCAGGACGTCCGTGGCTGTCCGTGTGTGTCCGTGTGTCCGTCAGTGCACACAGGACGTCCGTCAGCACACACAGGACGTCCGTCAGCACACGCAGGACGTCCGTCAGCACACGCAGGACGTCCGTGGCTGTCCGTGTGTGTCCGTGTGTCCGTCAGCACACGCAGGACGTCCGTCAGTACACACAGGACGTCCGTCAGCACACCAAGGACGTCCGTCAGCACACGCAGGACGTCCGTGGCTGTCCGTGTGTGTCCGTGTGTCCGTCAGTACACACAGGACGTCCCTCAGTACACACAGGACGTCCGTCAGCACACACAGGACGTCCGTGGCCGTCCGTCAGTACACACAGGACGTCCGTGATCGTCCGTCAGTACACATATCAGCATGCTGGCCCTTCCTGTGGACTGTTCGGGTGATTTTGGCCCACGTGGGCTGTCTGTTCAGTACACACAGGACGTCCGTCAGCACACGCAGGACGTCCGTGCCTGTCCGTTAGCACACACAGACTGTGTCCGTGGACTGATCCGTGTACTGAACTCATATCAGCATGCTGTCAGTACAAGTATCAGCATGCTGGCCCTTCCCGTGGACTGTCCGTGTACTGATCCGTGTACTGATCCGTGTACTGAACTCATATCAGCATGCTGACCACACATATCAGCATGCTGGCCCTTCCCGTGGACTGTCCGTGTACTGATCCGTGTACTGATCCGTGTACTGATCCGTATACTGAACTCATATCAGCATACTGACCACACATATCAGCATGCTGGCCCTTCCCGTGGACTGTCTGTGTACTGATCCGTGGACTGATCCGTGTACTGAACTCATATCAGCATGCTGACCACACATATCAGCATGCTGGCCCTTCCCGTGGACTGTCCGTGTACTGATCCGTGTACTGATCCGTATACTGAACTCATATCAGCATGCTGACCACACATATCAGCATGCTGGCCCTTCCCGTGGACTGTCCGTGTACTGATCCGTGTACTGATCCGTGTACTGAACTCATATCAGCATGCTGACCACACATATCACCATGCTGGCCCTTCCCGTGACTGTCCGTGTACTGATCCGTGTACTGATCCGTATACTGAACTCATATCAGCATGCTGACCACACATATCAGCATGCTGGCCCTTCCCGTGGACTGTCCGTGTACTGATCCGTATACTGAACTCATATCAGCATGCTGACCACACATATCAGCATGCTGGCCCTTCCCGTGGACTATCCGTGTACTGATCCGTGGTCTGATCCGTGTACTGAATTCATATCAGCATGCTGACCACACATATCAGCATGCTGGCCCTTCCCGTGGACTGTCCGTGTACTGATCCGTATACTGAACTCATATCAGCATGCTGACCACACATATCAGCATGCTGGCCCTTCCCGTGGACTGTCCGTGTGCTGATCCGTGTACTGATCCGTGTACTGAATTCATATCAGCATGCTGACCACACATATCAGCATGCTGGCCCTTCCCGTGGACTGTCCGTGTACTGATTTTGGACAACTGATGCACCATGTCAGTACACATATCAGCATGCTGGCCCTTCCCGTGGACTGATCCGTGTACTGATCTGGACATAAACTCGAGTTTTGATGGACTGGACTGTCCAAGTCAGTCTGATTGGTCCAAGTAGTACTTATGCTGGCTCGACTTTCCATCATCCAACCAAGTGTTAACATTTTTCCTTGGTATGATCGAGACCAAGCGTACTGATGGGCAAGCGTACTGAAGGATGAATTAACTCTTTTGGGTTTTAATGCTCCCGTCGGGATGCTTTTGGCCGAGACTTGTGCACATGCGGGCTGCATTTCATCGGCCAATCTGAAATATTAGGTTGAGAGTGAATTTCACCAAGTAAAAATCTCGAACCTCCGACGGGATCTTCTTATATACTTGAATTTTTTGGGTTTTTTGTTTTTTAACGTTTTGGGGAGGAACATGTGATTGGAAAGGGGGAGGGTCGAATCTTAGCGACAAAGGGCTGAATCTCAGTGGATCGTGGCAGCAAGGCCACTCTGCCACTTACAATACCCCGTCGCGTATTTAAGTCGTCTGCAAAGGATTCTACCCGCCACTCGGTGGTAATTATAATTCAAGGCGGTCCGAATGGCGCTTCCACCGAACGGACTTAGCCAACGACACGTGCCTTTGGGAGCCGAAGCTCCTACTGAGGGTCGGCAATCGGGCGGCGGGCGCATGCATCGCTTCATAAGGATGGTTAAAGCTATTTTCTGGTAAATTTTCATAAATTTCTTTTGCTTCTAACCATGTCTTTTGCATGCTACAAAGGTCGGAGTTTCGTGGTCTAACCGGATGTCTACAGCAACTTTTGATCAACACTTGACATCCTAAACTCTTTGTTGACATATTTTTGATGTTTCCTTTCAGAAAACTTTCTTCAAAAATATTAATTTTGCATTTTTGGCTTCTCGGGTGATTTTGGCTGTCCGTGGTTGATTTTGGCCCACGTGGGCTGTCTGTTCAGTACACACGGACGTCCGTGTGTGTCCGTCAGCACACACAGGACGTCCGTGGCCGTCCGTCAGCACACACAGGACGTCCGGCTGTCCATCAGTACACATATCAGCACGCTCCGTGGACTGTTCGGTGTGATTTGGCTCACGTGGACTGTCTGTTCAGTACACACAGGACGTCCATCAGCACACGCAGGACGTCCGTGGCTGTCCGTGTGTGTCCGTGTGTCCGTCAGTGCACACAGGACGTCCGTCAGCACACACAGGACGTCCGTCAGCACACGCAGGACGTCCGTCAGCACACGCAGGACGTCCGTGGCTGTCCGTGTGTGTCCGTGTGTCCGTCAGCACACGCAGGACGTCCTCAGTACCCACAGGACGTCCGTCAGCACACAAAGGACGTCCGTCAGCACACGCAGACGTCCGTGGCTGTCCGTGTGTGTCCGTGTGTCCGTCAGTACACACAGGACGTCCCTCAGTACACAACAGGACGTCCGTCAGCACACACAGGACGTCCGTGGCCGTCCGTCAGTACACACAGGACGTCCGTGATCGTCCGTCAGTACACATCATCAGATGCTGGCCCTTCCTGTGGACTGTTCGGGTGATTTTGGCCCACGTGGGCGTCTGTTCAGTACACACAGGACGTCCGTCAGCACACACGCAGGACGTCCGTGCCTGTCCTTGCAACACACACAGACTGTGTCCGTGGACTTGATCCGTGTACTGAACTCATATCAGCATGCTGTCAGTACAAGTATCAGCATGCTGGCCCTTCCCGTGGACTGTCCGTGTACTGATCCGTGTACTGATCCGTACTGAACTCATATCAGCATGCTGACCACACATATCACATGCTGGCCCTTCCCGTGGACTGTCCGTGTACTGATCCGTGTACTGATCCGTGTACTGATCCGTATACTGAACTCATATCAGCATACTGACCACACTATCAGCATGCTGGCCCTTCCCGTGGACTGTCCTGTACTGATCTGGACTGATCCGTGTACTGAACTCATATCAGCATGCTGACCACACATATCAGCATGCTGGCCCTTCCCGTGGACTGTCCGTGTACTGATCCGTGTACTGATCCGTATACTGAACTCATATCAGCATGCTTGACCCACACATATCAGCATGCTGGCCCTTCCGTGGACTGTCCTTGTACTGATCCGTGTACTGATCCGTGTACTGAACTCATATCAGCATGCTGACCACACATATCCGCATGCTGGCCCTTCCCGTGACTGTCCCGTGTACTGATCCGTGTACTGATCCGTAATACTGAACTCATATCAGCATGCTGACCACACATATCAGCATGCTGGCCCTTCCCGGGACTGTCCGTGTACTGATCCGTGGACTGATCCGGGTACTGAACTCATATCAGCATGCTGACCACACATTCAGCATGCTGGCCCTTCCCGTTGACTGTCCGTGTACTGATCCGTATACTGAACTCATATCAGCATGCTGACCACACATATCAGCATGCTGGCCTTCCCGTGGCTATCCGTGTACTGATCCGTGGTCTGATCCGTGTACTGAATTCATATCAGCATGCTGACCACACATATCAGCATGCTGGCCCTTCCCGTGGACTGTCCGTGTACTGATCCGTGTACTGATCCGTTACTGAACTCATATCAGCATGCTGACCACCATATCAGCATGCTGGCCCTTCCCGTGGACTGTCCGTGTGCTGATCCGTGTACTGATTCGTGTTACTGGAATTCATATCTCATGCTGACCACACATATCAGCATCTGGCCCTTCCCGTGGACTGTCCGTGTACTGATTTTGGACAACTGATGCACCATGTCATACACATATCAGCATGCTGGCCCTTCCCGTGGACTGATCCGTGTACTGATCTGGACATAAACTCGAGTTTTTGAATGGACTGGACTGTCCAAAGTCAGTCTGATGGTCCAAGTAGTACTTATGCTGGCTCGACTTTCCATCATCCAACCAAGTGTTA
>NW_026016414.1:10000-15000 GCF_020379485.1 Brassica napus
ATATTAAAGCTATGCGGTATCATTGGTTGGCCGATCATGTTCTTGTTTGATTGTTGGTCGATCGGCCAATGGTATTTGTATAGTCTAAGTGTCTAACACTACATGAGTACTGAACTCAAGCATATATATGGTTAACTAGGGATTGTTTGTTGACTTGTTTTAATGCAGGTTCCCGTTACTTGAAGCTAGATCATGGCAGGAGGCCAAGTCTAACTTAGTAACGGTTTGCTTAGCCTTAGCTTTTATAGCATGCTAGGGCTAGATTGATTGTTATTTTGGGTTGTCCGGGTTAGAGTCTAGGTTGCGGGTAGAGGCCGCCAGCTCACTGAGTAACATTAGGTTACTCATCCAACTCCGTTGTCCTTTTTGCAGGTCGCTTTAGGTAAGGATGATCGGATAGCTTGGTGCTGGACGTTAGGACCGCCGGTGTAGATTTTCATGCCTTTTGTAAACGGTATTGTGGATTTGTGTTTAGTTGACTCGATTTGGCATTAGGCCGGGACCGGTCTCGAATTATATCAATGTATGGATATTTCTCGAATAAATAAAGTAATTGTTTTATATGCGCTTCATGAGTACTCTGATATTTGACTAGTCCGGTCTAACACAACGTTAGGTCGTAGTACGGGTTGAAAAGCCTTAGGCCTCGATCTAACGGAAAACGCTAACTCTAGGTACGGGTTGCAAAGCCTTATGCCTTGACGCAGCGGGACGAGTTAGTGGATGAACTGGTCTAGGTCGTGGAGTAAAAGTTTGTGACTCTGACCGGATCGTCCCTAACCCGTCACGTAGCGCTTCCGGACCATGGTGTTGGGTTGGACGGTCAGTCATGTTCTTGTTTGATTGTTGGCTGGCCGGTTGGCTCATTCATCTCTAACCCTGGGTGTTGGACGGTCGATCGGTCATGTTCTTGTTTGATTGTTGGCCGGTTGATCGACCATATGTCTAGGACGGTTCGGGGGTGTTACAGAGGTGGTATCAGAGCATGGTTTCGTCCATGCTTTCGGAACTCATGATTTAATCGGTTTTTGAATATTTTATCGAGTCAAAATGAGTCACAAAAGGCATTAGGGAAACCGGTCACGTCCAGCGATAGGATTTTTGGTTTTAGGAATTTGGATTGAGATAGTGGAATCTAGAACTGTTAGGTTGCTTGGGTTGAATTGCTAGGTTGCTTGGGTAGAACTGTTAGGTTTCTGGTTAGCATTGCTAGGTTGTTGTTAGTAGACTATTGGGATTAGTTGTCTACTAACTTGTGTGTGAGGTGTTCTTTTGAGTTGCAGCGAGTAAGTGTGTTTGTTGATCGGAACTTTAAGGGATGAAAACCTTAAAGTGGAGGGAGTTCAAGGCCAAACCCAAACCCGAAGCGAAAGAAGAGAGACAGATTCAGAGAACTGGGCTGTGGTATGGACTGGACAGATGGGAGGAAACAAGACTTCATTGGGGAAAGGACTTCATCAGTACTTGGGAAGACGAAGATCGAGAAGGATTTGAGGAATCTGGACAAGGATGATATCTATCGAAATGACAAGATAGTATCATGGGCGATGGGTGTGTTATGACAGAGTAAAAGCAAGAGGACGACTCAGTCATCATACAAGTGAAGAGATATAAAGACAATTGTGGAGTCCTTGAAGAGGACACTGAAGGAACTGTCGTGGACAGAGTAAAGAGGTTATGGAGACGCGTGGAGAGGTTGCGAGACCAGAAGCTATTTGCCAAGTTCAGTAAGTGTTCGTTTTGGAAGAGAGAGATTGGATTTCTTGGTCATATAGTATCAGGAGAGGGCGTGGCTCCTGATCCAGAGAAGGTCCAAGCCATACGGGAATGGCCTAGACCTACCACAGTGACGGAAGTGAGGAGTTTTCTCGGACTCGCGGGCTATTATCGGAAGTTTGTTAAGGACTTTTCTTCCATTGTAAAGCCCTTAACTAAACTGACCGGTAAAGGAGTACCTTACCTTTGGGTGGAAGCAACAGAGAATGCATTCAAGACGTTGAAGGAAGCTCTCACCACCGCACCGGTGTTAGCTTTGCCCGAGCAAGGAAAACCTTACACGGTTTACACGGATGCTTCACGAGTTGGGCTGGGTTGTGTTCTTATGCAAGATGGGAGAGTCATTGCATATGCCTCGCGGCAACTACGGAAAGCATGAAGATAACTACAGCACACACGACTTGGAGTTAGCGGCCGTGGTGTTTGCTTTACGAATTTGGAGATCATATTTGTACGGGGAAGAAGTGGAGGTATACACAGACCACCAAAGTCTTAAATACCTCTTCACTCAGCCAGATCTCAACCTGCGCCAACGTAGATGGATAGAGTTTGTAGCTGACTATGACCTAAAGATTCGTTACCATCCTGGTAAAGCGAATGTTGTGGCAGATGCCTTAAGTCGAAGGAAGATGGATTCAGATTTAGAAAAAGAAGTGGAGCTGTTGAATCAAGAGTTGAAGCAAGTGAAGTTGGTGGCTTTGGAAGGGCAGACAAGTGAACCATTGGGAGTACAAGCAGTGAATCAAGCCAGCTTGATTCAGAAGATTCGAGAGGAGCAACTTAAAGACGAGAAGCTACAAAAGATTGCTGAAGAACTCAGAGGGCAAGATGGACCAAATAGTGCTGGCTACTACTTGGCGGATGATGGAACTTTACTTATTAATGGGAGGATCACGGTCCCAAAAGGACAAGGGCTGAGAGATGAGATACTAAGGGTCGCACACCATTCTTTACTTAGTATCCATCCTGGAAGTTCGAAGATGTACCGAGAAGTGAGAAGATACTATCATTGGCCGGGCATGAAGAGATTGGTAGCACAATGGGTCGCGCAGTGTGCAACATGCCAGCAAGTCAAAGTGGAGAACCAAGTTCCAGGAGGACTGTTGCAGAGTCTTCCGGTACCACAGTGGAAATGGGACTCGATTTCCATGGATTTCATCACCGGTTTACCCACCGCTCCAGGTAGATCGAACAACTCAATCTGGGTGATTGTGGATAGGTTAACCAAGGTCACACACTTGTTATCGATGAGGGATACGGATAAAGTTGAAGTACTGGCCGAGCTGTACATCAACGAAATCGTGAAGTTACATGGAGTACCTTCAGACATCGTCTCAGATCGTGACCCTAGGTTCACCGCAGCATTTTGGGAAGCATTACAGGAAGCCTTGGGGACGAAATTGTTTAGAAGCACGGCGTTTCATCCAGAAACAGATGGCCAAACGGAGAGAACTATTCGGACAATCGAGGACATGCTTCGGATGTGTATTCTCGATTGGGCAGGAAGTTGGGAGAGGCATTTACCGTTGGTTGAGTTCTCATACAACAACAGTTATCATGCGAGCATAGGGATGTCACCTTATGAAGCTTTGTATGGAAGGCCATGCAAGACACCTTTATTTTGGACGGAAGTGGGAGAAAGAAGAATGTTTGGATCGCCGATCGTTCAAGAGACTACGGTAAAGCTGGAGACGATTAAGACCAACATGAAGAAGGCTCAGGACCGTCAGAAGAAGTACGCAGACCAGTCAAGAAGAGAGGTAACATTTGAGATAGGAGATTGGGTCTATTTGAAGGATACAGCACAGAAAGGAAAGGACAGATTTGGCAAGGTTGGAAAACTCGCGGTCAGGTTCATTGGTCCGTACAAGATCATCGGTAGAGTTGGTGAGGTAGCTTACCGTTTGGATCTGCCTGAAGATATGCATCTACATCCAGTGTTCCATGTCTCCATGCTTCGGAGACATATACGAGATCCAAGTGCTGTAGAACCCGAGAGAATCGAGGAGCTAAGGTCAGATCTTACATATCCAGAAGGACCGATCCGATTGGGAGAAAGGCGTATTAGAAGACTGAAGAATCGTGAGATTGCTCAAGTACAAGTTTTCTGGGGGAGACGAAACAGAATTCATGTTACTTGGGAGGATGAAGAGAGATTTAAGGTCGACCACCCTGAGTTTTTCCGAGAGGATGTTGTGATGGAAGAAGGAGGCCCCTCAGAGGCTTAGAATTCGAGGACGAATTCTGTTAAGGGGGGAAGAATGTAGAAACCCGTTAAAAAAAAAAAAAAAAAATTATTATTTAGTGGTCGTACCGCGGGCAATGGATGGTCGAAGAATTGATCATGGGTGAACCATAAGCTGCTGGACCATGGTTAGAAAAGTGTTAGATTGATCATAAGGATGTTTTGGAAGCATAACATTTTTGGAAGCACGACGGTTTAGAAGCTCGACGTTTCAGAAACCCGTCATTTCTTAGCCACTAAGTTTTCCGCAAAACTTAATGGCTATCACCAGAATATCATTTGGAAGATATTATAAGTTGGAAGCAGGACGGGAGTTAAGCAGGACGGGAAGCAAGCACGACGGGATTGAAGCACGACGGGAAAACCCGAAGTTGGGCGAAAACCCTAATTTTGGTATTATCGATTTTTCGAGGAAGCCGGAGGCTCGGGAAATATTTTCCATCAAGGTCAGGATTCACTTGGAGTTTATTAAAAATATTCATCTCATCAGAACGGGCGTAGAAAAATATTCGGGATTGATCGCGGGACGAAAATTCACCGGAAGGGTCGAAATCAGTCGAATGGACCGAGAAGCTCGAGCTGGCCTTATCTATGAGATAAGGACGTGATGTAACCTGCCTGGCATGGTATGTGGCAAGGGAAGCAGGAGGTGTTGAAGCCCAGGAGAGCACAGCATGCTGATGGACACCCAGAAGCACGAGGTGCCGCGAAACCTGCGATCGGAGCATGCTGAGCGACATGTGTGCGCTGAGTATCAATCTGGATGAGGTCAGGACGTGGATCAGACATCTGGAGGGCATGGTGTCACTCTGCATGATGTCCTGGTCATGCCATCAGACATGTGGAGCACGAGGTGCCGCGACGCATGCGTCCGGAGCCATGCGAAGCGACACACGGGCTGCCACACGGCTTGTTTCTGATTGGTTGCTGCATCCTATATAAACCCCACGACCCCAGCTCATTTAAAACCATCCAGCAC
>NW_026016414.1:25000-32500 GCF_020379485.1 Brassica napus
TAGTCCTAGTCAGGTTATTAACTCAGTCTTAATTCCATTCATCTCAGCTTAGCCCTTGCTAAACTGAGTCCGGTTCCATAAATAAAATAACCCTAAGGACTCTACCATTCAATAACGTGATCATTCTAATCTATATGCAGACTCGATCTACCCTAAATTCCAAGTGGAATTCAAACAAACGAACTCACAATGTTCTAGGCAAGAAGCAGCTGGTTGATCGGAGAGGACATGGCCAAAACCCGAGGGACTCCTTGACTGGACTGGACTGGACTGATCTTGACTTGTACAGAACCTCCCTTGATACTGGTCTGGACTGAACTCAACTCGAACAGCACCTTCCTTAGCTTCTGAACAATTCTTCCGAAATCTGAACAGAGTATCGTACCATAACCTCGACTGAACTGAAACCATGGAACTGAACTGATCTTGGACAGCACCTCCACTTGATTGTAGGAGAATATGACTGGCTTGGACGGATTGAATAGGACAGAGCTTCCGCGTCACAATCGTAAATAATCGACGATTGGACGGAACTGGCCTTCTCGGTCTTCAGAATCGATCAAACTCTAGATCGAACACTTTCTTTCTCTCTCTCTTTCTCTCTGGCCACGTTGACTTGACTCCCATCTGATCTGATCTTCACTTGATTGACCTTCAGTTGGACAGAACCTTCTCAAGGCGATGACTCGAAATCAATAGAGAACTGATCTCGAAAACTCTCTAAAACTCTCGATATAGCTCGGAATCACTTGCTTTCTTTTTCTACTTTTCTCTCAAGGTTTTAACTTGGTTTGGACAGGTCTGGATGTGAATAAATGAGCTGGGGTCGTGGGGTATTTATAGGAGACACCAGCCAATCAGCTTCAGGTTGGTGGCAGCCCGTGTGTCGCTCCGCATGGCTCCGGACGCATGCACGGCGACACCTCGTGCTCCACATGGCTGGCTGCTTGTCCAGGACACATGCAGGACGCCACCACTCCTCCCAGATGTCAGGCTGCATGACTGGAGCTCATGCAAGGCGCCACACATCCTCACACATGTCGATCAGCATGCTTCGATTGCATGCGTCGCGACATCTCGTGCTTGGCCGATCCACCTCGTGCTCCACATGGCTTGCTGCATGTCCAGGACACATGCAGGACGCCACAACTCCTACCAGATGACAGGCTGCATGACTGGAACTCATGCAAGGCGCCACAGCATCACACACATGGCTGGCCGCATGCTTCGGTTCCATGCGCGGAGACACCTCGTGCTTGGTTGATCCACCACGTGCTTCTACATGTCAAGCTGCATGTGCAGCTTCCCTGCACGTCTACACCTCCTCCTTGTGTTGACACTCAGCTGCTGATGTGATAGACAGAACATCCTGGTCAAATGCATAGAGACACCTCGAGCTTCTTGGTCCATTCGCCTGATTTCGACCATTCCGGTGAATTTTCATCCCGCGCTCAATCCCAAATATTTTTCTACACCCTTTCTGATGCTCAGAACAATTTTAATAAACTCCACTTGATCTCTGAAGTTGAGGGAAAATATGTCCTGAGCCTCCGGCTTCCTCGAAGAATTCCATTATACCGAAATTAGGGTTTTCGCCCAACTTCAGGTTTTTCCGTCGTGCTTTGATCCCGTCGTGCTTGCTTCTCATCATGCTTGCTTCCCGTCGTGCTTAATTCCCGTCATGTTTCCAATGTCTTCGAAATAATATTCCGCTGATACGAAGTTTCACGGAAAACTTCGTGCTGAAGAAACGTCATTCTTCACAAACGTCGAGCTTCTAAACCGTCGTGCTTCCAAAAATATTATGTTTCCAAAACGTCCATCTCATCAATCTAAGGCATCTTCTAACTATGGTCGAGCAACTTATTCGACTCATAGTTAACTCACGATCACTTCTTCGCCCACCTCGTACTTCAAAACTTCTCGATCGATCCATATCGCCCGCGACTCGACCACCACAAACATACTCGACCATTTCTTTTTTTTTTTTAACGGGTTTCTACATTCTCCCCCCCCTTAATAGAATTCGTCCTCGAATTCTTAGTTGCGCCGTTGCTCGTCTTCACAACATTCTCCACTCGTCTCCATAACCTCTTTACTCTGTCCACAACTGTTCCTTGAGTGTCCTCCTCAAGGCCTCCACAATCGTCTTCTGTTGAATGATCGCTGGATCATCTCTTATTGTTGCTCTGCCATAACACACTGATTGCCCATGATACTATCTTGTCCTTTCGGTAGATATCATCCTTGTCCAGATTCCTCAAACCCTTTCTTGATCTTCGTCTTCCCAAATACTGATGAAGTTCTTCCCCAATGAAGTCTTGTTTCCTCCCATCTGTCCAGTCCATACCACTGTCCAGTTCTCTGAATCTGCCTCCACTCTTTCGCTTCGGGTTTGGGTTTGGCCTCGAACTCCCTCCACTTTAAGGTTTTCATCCCTTAAAGTTCCGATCAACAAACATACTTACTCGCTGCAACTCAAAAGAACACTTAACATGCAAGTTAGTAGACAATTAATCAAATAATCTACTAACCTAGCAAATACAAACAATGCAACCTAACCGCAATTCTAACCAGCAACCTAACAGTTCTACCCAAGCAACCTAACAGTTCTACCCAAGCAACCTAACAGTTCTAGATTCCACTATCTCAATCCTAATTTCCTAAAACCACAAATCCTATCGCTGGACGTGACCGGTTTCCCTAATGCCTTTTGTGACTCATTTTGACTCGATAAATATTTAAAACCGATTAAATCATGAGTTCCGGAAGCATGGACGAAACCATGCTCTGATACCACCTCTGTAACACCCCCGAACCGTCCTAGACATATGGTCGATCAACCGGCCAACAATCAAACAAGAACATGACCGATCGACCGTCCAATACCCAGGGTTGGAGATGAAAGGCCAACCGGCCAGCCAACAATCAAACAAGAACATGACTGACCGTCCAACCCAACACCATGGTCCGGAAGCGCTACGTGACGGGCTAGGGACAATCCGGTCAGAGTCATAAACTTTACTCCACGACCTAGACCAGTTCATCCACTAACTCGTCCCGCTGCGTCAAGGCATAAGGCTTTGCAACCCGTACCTAGAGTTAGCGTTTTCCGTTAGATCAAGGCCTAAGGCTTTTCAACCCGTACCTCGACCTAACGTTGTGTTAGACCGGACTAGTCAAATATCAGAGTACTCATGAAGCGCATATAAAACAATTACTTTTATTGATTCAAGAAATATTCATACATTGAATAATTCAAGACTGGGCCCGGCCTAATGCCAAATCGAGTCAACATAACACAATTCA
This sequence comes from Brassica napus, assembly GCF_020379485.1. Classification (NCBI taxonomy): domain Eukaryota; kingdom Viridiplantae; phylum Streptophyta; class Magnoliopsida; order Brassicales; family Brassicaceae; genus Brassica; species Brassica napus. The sequence continues at coordinate 28,310 of NW_026016414.1, forward strand.
CAATACCGTTTACAAAAGGCATGAAAATCTACACCGGCGGTCCTAACGTCCAGCACGAAGCTATCCGATCATCCTTACCTAAAGAGACCTGCAAAAAGGACAACGGAGTTGGATGAGTAATCTAGTATTACTCAGTGAGCTGGCGGCCTCTACCCGCAACCTAGACTCTACCCAGACAACCCAAAATAACAATCAATCTAGCCCTAGCATGCAATAAAAGCTAAGGCTAAGCAAACCGTTACTAAGTTAGACTTGGCCTCCTGCCATGATCTAGCTTCAAGTAACGGGAACCTGCATTAAAACAAGTCAACAAACAATCCCTAGTTAACCATATATACGCCTGAGTTCAATACTCATGTAGTGTTAGACACTTAGACTATGCAAGTATCATTAATCGATCGACCAACAATCAAACAAGAACATGATCGGCCAACCAATGATACCGCATAGCTTTAATATCCACCACCCTTCACAAGCAATCACTCAAACACATACAGGCCAACGTCAGGCCTACACTAACGAAATACACATCAAGCCAAATCCGGTACCTAAACCAGACTTAGGACTTAATGTCAGAACCTGCAAGCAAATCAATCAACCACAAACACAATCACAATAATAAGACTATGAGTAACTACGACTCGATCTAGCTTGTAACACCGTATATCGGTGCTACACTAACTCGAGGGTTCCGTAACCCTCTACGACACTCTAACACAACACTCTAACCTGGGCCCTGGTGACTTCGTGTTCCTCCTCTCTATCGGCAATATCCTATCTCCCTACCACAAAGGCCAGAAGAAGGAACTTTCAACCGACCGCGGCCCACAGTCATTCGGGTCACCGCGCGACAGCCCACAGTCCTTCGGGTCACTGCCACATTACACCGTCGTGTAATACTCAGCCATAGTACATGACACCGTTCGTCTGAGTCTTCCCGATCCAGCGAATAAGGGGTTTCCTTGAACCCGCTGGGTACGAGGCCGAGGAAACACTAATCAACCCCAAACAAGCCTAGCATGGGCGGGTTACGCACATACTGTCGGCAACACTCACACAACACAAACTCAATCTAGAACCTAACGAAACGATAAAGTTCCAGATCCTAACTAGACACTTAACTCTACAACACAAACCAATAGTACCAGTAGTCCGGCCTATATGGCCAAAGACCCTTAGTACTAACTACTAAACAATAATATCCATACTAAACAACACAATCAAACCGTTACCCAGATAGTCCAGCCTCCCGCTGAGAAACTATCTTTAAAGATAACGGGAACCTGCACTCAACAATATCAACACACAATAATAGAAAACATGATGCATCCTAGCCCTAGTCCTAGTCAGGTTATTAACTCAGTCTTAATTCCATTCATCTCAGCTTAGCCCTTGCTAAACTGAGTCCGGTTCCATAAATAAAATAACCCTAAGGACTCTACCATTCAATAACGTGATCATTCTAATCTATATGCAGACTCGATCTACCCTAAATTCCAAGTGGAATTCAAACAAACGAACTCACAATGTTCTAGGCAAGAAGCAGCTGGTTGATCGGAGAGGACATGGCCAAAACCCGAGGGACTCCTTGACTGGACTGGACTGGACTGATCTTGACTTGTACAGAACCTCCCTTGATACTGGTCTGGACTGAACTCAACTCGAACAGCACCTTCCTTAGCTTCTGAACAATTCTTCCGAAATCTGAACAGAGTATCGTACCATAACCTCGACTGAACTGAAACCATGGAACTGAACTGATCTTGGACAGCACCTCCACTTGATTGTAGGAGAATATGACTGGCTTGGACGGATTGAATAGGACAGAGCTTCCGCGTCACAATCGTAAATAATCGACGATTGGACGGAACTGGCCTTCTCGGTCTTCAGAATCGATCAAACTCTAGATCGAACACTTTCTTTCTCTCTCTCTTTCTCTCTGGCCACGTTGACTTGACTCCCATCTGATCTGATCTTCACTTGATTGACCTTCAGTTGGACAGAACCTTCTCAAGGCGATGACTCGAAATCAATAGAGAACTGATCTCGAAAACTCTCTAAAACTCTCGATATAGCTCGGAATCACTTGCTTTCTTTTTCTACTTTTCTCTCAAGGTTTTAACTTGGTTTGGACAGGTCTGGATGTGAATAAATGAGCTGGGGTCGTGGGGTATTTATAGGAGACACCAGCCAATCAGCTTCAGGTTGGTGGCAGCCCGTGTGTCGCTCCGCATGGCTCCGGACGCATGCACGGCGACACCTCGTGCTCCACATGGCTGGCTGCTTGTCCAGGACACATGCAGGACGCCACCACTCCTCCCAGATGTCAGGCTGCATGACTGGAGCTCATGCAAGGCGCCACACATCCTCACACATGTCGATCAGCATGCTTCGATTGCATGCGTCGCGACATCTCGTGCTTGGCCGATCCACCTCGTGCTCCACATGGCTTGCTGCATGTCCAGGACACATGCAGGACGCCACAACTCCTACCAGATGACAGGCTGCATGACTGGAACTCATGCAAGGCGCCACAGCATCACACACATGGCTGGCCGCATGCTTCGGTTCCATGCGCGGAGACACCTCGTGCTTGGTTGATCCACCACGTGCTTCTACATGTCAAGCTGCATGTGCAGCTTCCCTGCACGTCTACACCTCCTCCTTGTGTTGACACTCAGCTGCTGATGTGATAGACAGAACATCCTGGTCAAATGCATAGAGACACCTCGAGCTTCTTGGTCCATTCGCCTGATTTCGACCATTCCGGTGAATTTTCATCCCGCGCTCAATCCCAAATATTTTTCTACACCCTTTCTGATGCTCAGAACAATTTTAATAAACTCCACTTGATCTCTGAAGTTGAGGGAAAATATGTCCTGAGCCTCCGGCTTCCTCGAAGAATTCCATTATACCGAAATTAGGGTTTTCGCCCAACTTCAGGTTTTTCCGTCGTGCTTTGATCCCGTCGTGCTTGCTTCTCATCATGCTTGCTTCCCGTCGTGCTTAATTCCCGTCATGTTTCCAATGTCTTCGAAATAATATTCCGCTGATACGAAGTTTCACGGAAAACTTCGTGCTGAAGAAACGTCATTCTTCACAAACGTCGAGCTTCTAAACCGTCGTGCTTCCAAAAATATTATGTTTCCAAAACGTCCATCTCATCAATCTAAGGCATCTTCTAACTATGGTCGAGCAACTTATTCGACTCATAGTTAACTCACGATCACTTCTTCGCCCACCTCGTACTTCAAAACTTCTCGATCGATCCATATCGCCCGCGACTCGACCACCACAAACATACTCGACCATTTTTTTTTTTTTTTAACGGGTTTCTACACGGACAGTACACGGGAAGGGCCAGCATGCTGATATGTATGGTCAGCATGCTGATATGAGTTCAGTACACGGATCAGTCCACGGATCAGTACACGGATCAGTCCACGGGAAGGGCCAGCATGCTGATATATGTGGTCAGCATGCTGATATGAGTTCAGTACACGGATCAGTACACGGATCAGTACACGGACAGTCCACGGGAAGGGCCAGCATGCTGATATGTGTACTGACATGGTGCATCAGTTGTCCAAAATCAGTACACGGATCAGTCCACGGGAAGGGCCAGCATGCTGATATGTGTACTGACATGGTGCATCAGTTGTCCAAAATCAGTACACGGACAGTCCACGGGAAGGGCCAGCATGCTGATATGTATGGTCAGCATGCTGATATGAGTTCAGTACACGGATCAGTCCACGGATCAGTACACGGACAGTCCACGGGAAGGGCCAGCATGCTGATATGTGTGGTCAGCATGCTGATATGAGTTCAGTACACGGATCAGTACACGGACAGTCCACGGGAAGGGCCAGCATGCTGATATGTGTGGTCAGCATGCTGATATGAGTTCAGTACACGGATCAGTACACGGATCAGTCCACGGGAAGGGCCAGCATGCTGATATATGTGGTCAGCATGCTGATATGAGTTCAGTACACGGATCAGTACACGGATCAGTACACGGACAGTCCACGGGAAGGGCCAGCATGCTGATATGTGTGGTCAGCATGCTGATATGAGTTCAGTACACGGATCAGTACACGGATCAGTCCACGGGAAGGGCCAGCATGCTGATATGTGTACTGACATGGTGCATCAGTTGTCCAAAATCAGTACACGGACAGTCCACGG
>NW_026016414.1:42500-50000 GCF_020379485.1 Brassica napus
GTGGTCAGCATGCTGATATGAGTTCAGTACACGGATCAGTCCACGGATCAGTACACGGACAGTCCACGGGAAGGGCCAGCATGCTGATATGTGTGGTCAGCATGCTGATATGAGTTCAGTACACGGATCAGTACACGGATCAGTACACGGACAGTCCACGGGAAGGGCCAGCATGCTGATATGTGTGGTCAGCATGCTGATATGAGTTCAGTACACGGATCAGTACACGGATCAGTACACGAATCAGTCCACGGGAAGGGCCAGCATGCTGATATGTGTGGTCAGCATGCTGATATGAGTTCAGTACACGGATCAGTACACGGATCAGTACACGGATCAGTACACGGACAGTCCACGGGAAGGGCCAGCATGCTGATATGTGTGGTCAGCATGCTGATATGAGTTCAGTACACGGATCAGTACACGGATCAGTACACGGATCAGTCCACGGGAAGGGCCAGCATGCTGATATGTGTACTGACATGGTGCATCAGTTGTCCAAAATCAGTACACGAACAGTCCACGGGAAGGGCCAGCATGCTGATATGAGTTCAGTACACGGATCAGTCCACGGACAGTCTGTGTGTGCTAACGGACAGGCACGGACGTCCTGCGTGTGCTGACGGACGTCCTGTGTGTACTGAACAGACAGCCCACGTGGGCCAAAATCACCCGAACAGTCCACAGGAAGGGCCAGCATGCTGATATGTGTACTGACGGACGACCACGGACGTCCTGTGTGTGCTGACGGACGTCCTGTGTGTACTGACGGACGTCCTGTGTGTGCTGACGGACGTCCTGTGTGTACTGACGGACACACGGACACACACGGACGTCCTGCGTGTGCTGACGGACGCCCTGTGTGTGCTGACGGACGGCCATGGACGTCCTCTGTGTACTGACGGACGTCCTGTGTGTGCTGACGGACGGCCACGGACGTCCTTTGTGTGCTGACGGACGTCCTGTGTGTACTGACGGACGTCCTGCGTGTGCTGACGGACACACGGACACACACGGACAGCCACGGACGTCCTGCGTGTGCTGACGGACGTCCTGCGTGTGCTGACGGACGTCCTGTGTGTGCTGACGGACGTCCTGTGTGCACTGACGGACACACGGACACACACGGACAGCCACGGACGTCCTGCGTGTGCTGACGGACGTCCTGCGTGTGCTGACGGACGTCCTGTGTGTGCTGACGGACGTCCTGTGTGCACTGACGGACACACGGACACACACGGACAGCCACGGACGTCCTGCGTGTGCTGACGGACGTCCTGTGTGTGCTGACGGACGTCCTGTGTGCACTGACGGACACACGGACAGCCACGGACGTCCTGCGTGTGCTGACGGACGTCCTGTGTGTACTGAACAGACAGCCCACGTGGGCCAAAATCACCCGAACAGTCCACGGAGCGTGCTGATATGTGTACTGATGGACAGCCGGACGTCCTGTGTGTGCTGACGGACGGCCACGGACGTCCTGTGTGTGCTGACGGACACACACGGACGTCCGTGTGTACTGAACAGACAGCCCACGTGGGCCAAAATCACCCACGGACAGCCCAAATCACCCGAGAAGCCAAAAATGCAAAAATTAATATTTTTGAAGAAAGTTTTCTGAAAGGAAACATCAAAAATATGTCAACAAAGAGTTTAGGATGTCAAGTGTTGATCAAAAGTTGCTGTAGACATCCGTTTAGACCACGAAACTCCGACCTTTGTAGCATGCAAAAGACATGGTTAGAAGCAAAAGAAATTTATGAAAATTTACCAGAAAATAGCTTTAACTGTTATAAAACATGTGTGGATTGCCATTAACCAAGACAAGAAGAGATGGCCCATCAGGCCACGACCAGTCCATCCGCGATAATGTCCAAGAAGAGAGAGAGAGAGCCGACTTCAGGAGAGAGAGAGGCGGCCACAAGCTTAGAGAGAAAAGGAAACCCTTTCCTTTTTCCTATTAGATGTTATATTTCCATTATCATGTATTAGTAGATTTCCTATTTCATGTAGGATTAGGATAAGTACTCTTTCCATTTATCTCTATCTTGTAATCCTTATATAAGGAACCCCTTTTGATGATTAATAATAAGCACGAAATATTCAGTCTCAAACCCTTCTTTTACAACACGTTATCAGCACGATAGTCTCCATACCCTGAGACAAAACCATAAACCAAAATCCGTCACACATAAACCCTAAATCAGGCGGAACTTCAAATCGATCGTTCTCTCCAACTCCGACGAACCAGACGACAAGCCACATATCAAATTGAAGCTCTTGACGAGACGAATCCATCACCGCAAACCGTTCGTCTATCCGATCTCAGACGCGCCCACACTCGCAGAAACAATACACGGCGCCGACTTAAGTTCTTGGAACCCTAATCCGAGCCAACAAGATTTTCTATCCAAATTCAAATCTTGTGAAAGATACGTTTATCATAACTCAGTTATTTGATAATACATTGTTTAGATTATGATGTTCATGTAATCTAATACCCCTTGTTTTGTTTCATGAGCAGAGAGGAATTGGTGCAAGGATCTAATCCCGATGAATCCTAATTCGTCCTAGCTCGCGTTCCAGCTCGTCATCATTCGATCAGCTCCAGCCATAAGGCGTTCCTGACGACTTCAGCTTCCTGTTCAGAACAGAGCCAGCTCACGTTCACATCACAGGCAGATCGAGTTCCCAATCAACCAGCTCGCAAAGGAAGCAACTCGCGACCCGATAGGAGGCAGCGTCCGTCCAGCTCGCGTCCGAGGTTTATCAGCCCATCTTGGAGGTCTGGTTTCTACAATCTGCAAGACAAAGGTAATCCTAATTCTGAGAACATGAATCGAACCTGGTTGTTTTGTAAAGATTGAAACCCTAAAAGATAATCTCTAAACTAAAAGCCATAGGATAATAGATCAATACCCTATGAGTAAATCGAAGCTCTATAAGTTCGATCTAAACCTAAGAAAGAGATTGATCCATTGATCAATTAAAATCAGAGCCTTAAAGGTTTTTGAATCTCAAATCAAATCCCCTTGATCAAAGATCAAAGTATTCGAAATCCCATAAAACCCTAACTAGAAAATCGGTTTTAATTTTGATTTGAAACTCGAGTGTTTTTGATTGATCACATAGAGCTGTGATTAGGATTGTTTTAAAACTTGGATCTGAATCTTGTTTAAACTGAAAATCCTAATTTCGAAATTAAAGATCCTAAGGCCTTGAAACCTTAAAACTTTAAAAGTTTTATCGAATGAGAGTTAGGTTGCTAGATTTCTTGATACTAAAATCTAGTTGAATATCGACCTTAAAATTAGTAAATCTAATAGATATGCAACTATGCAATAGGATTGAAAACATTTAGATTAATAATCCCCTATTGTATATAGCCATTGTACACACTTGCGGCCTTGTGCCCTTGACTGGTTGAAAGTCGTGTGGCTTAGTGTACATCTAAGAGGCCGTGTGGCCTAGCATCCGGATGGTTATAGAAACCGGATTGCATAATGATCCAATCCTTAGGATTGATGTATCACATAAATACCGTGAAGCTTAAGGCATCACAATATATGACCGTATGGTCTAGAGAGACATCATATCTGAATGATCATGCGACCTTGTTTGCATATCTCATGAACCGATCTTTAAGATCGCTGTATCACTAATATGGTCGTGTGATCTAAAGCATCACATTACAAAGCCGTGTGGCTTAATACATATCTAAGTGGCTGTATAGCCTAGCATCCGGATAGTCACATGACCCGGACTGCATCATGATCCGATCCTTAAGATCGTTGTATCACATAATAAACGTGAAAGTCTAAAGCATTACATCGCAAAGCCGTATGGCCTTATATCCGGATGGATATATAAACCAGATTATAACATGAACCAATCTCTAAGATTGCTGTATCACACTAAGATGGTCGTGAGGCCTAAGCATCACAAGACATGACCGTGTGACCTGACTCACACCATGATCGATTGTTTTCATAGATGCGTAAGGACTTGTTTGTGGCCGAGCTTGTTAAATATCATGCGGCTACATGACAACATTGTGAACCTAAATATTAAATGACAATGTGACTTAGATATCGAAAAGGGACTTGGTGATACAATCACCAAGGACAACAATGAGAATGAATTGGTACATTGATTCCATCATCTCATTGAAGGTCTAAAAGATCAGTACATCACTATGGAAAATCCACTAGACTTTTGGGGATGCTTTACAGCATAGAAATTACCACCATAAAACGGTGTTGCTTCCAAAGGCTAGAAATGACTGGAAGAATCTAAGATTCTTGGATTACAAAGTCATGGATGAGTACAACTCAGTCTTGTTTAAGACAGTCTCAATACTGAGACTTTGTGGTGAAGTAGTAACCAAGAAAGAGTTACTAGAGAAGTCCTATTCCACATTCCATGTGTTGAATGTCATACTACAACAGTATAGAACAAAAGGCTTCGCCACTTATACTGACCTAATCGCATGTCTGCTTCTGGCAGAGACCAAATTTCGATACGACTAGTCCTATTGCTTTATGATTGCAATTGTGTTTTAACCTAAGGATCATTCACGATTTTTATATACAAAGGTATTAGTCTTGAGTTTATTAAATCTTGCCTGATCTTACTTGAACATATGAATGTTTTAAAGAGTTGCCTAAAGGGCATAAAACCAAGTAAGAAATCGTGAATGGGTATAGTAAGCATAGTAAAGAAACTATGGCTAAGGCATTTGCCTATAAGGCATTATATACACCCAAAGAAAACGTGGTCCATTGAGTTATAATGAATGGTTTCCAAATAAGAAACAATGGACAAACTAGAAGGAAACAAGTTCCTTCAGATTTTGAAAGAAAAATCGCCTAAGACCTTATAAGAAAGTGATCGAAAACTATACCAATGATCCCTACTGATTTAAAACTATGCTACAAAGATCAGTATGATAAGAGGCAAGAGAGGTGGTGACCATCAAGACATAGCCCACGAAATTACACTATATGGCAAGATAGGATTAGCCATCCTAAAGTATAAACTTGATGCAAAGAAATTGAAAAGGCACAGAGTTATCCCGCAAAGATCTCACGTTGTGTAACATGTACACATAGGGAAACTCATTAGGCTTAATTATCCCAAGCACCACGACCTTATAGTATGGTCATGAGGGGGAGAGAGGATAAACCCATGATCAATACTACAAGTTCGTGTACTAAGGTCTAAAGACCATGTTATATGGCTCGGCCATTACTCGGCCATAAAGGGCCATTACCCGGCCAAAGAGAGACCATGATACAAACGGCCAAACCAAAGAGGCTATCACCTATAAACAGCTTGGCCACGACCTGGCCATGACTTGGCCGTGACCTGGCCTCATAGTGCAGCCTTGGCAGCACACAGTCCATGACTCGACCAAAGAGGCCGAAGAGACCATGAGAGACAACGGCCTGGCCACAAAGGCCATAACCGGCCAGAGAGGCCATTACCTATAAAAGGTTCGGCCATTACCTACAAGCTTGGGGACATAATGAATTTACATGTATAGAATGATAAATAAGATCATATGCATCAGGCCATATAAGTGAGCATAGATATTCCCATCTAAGATTGAATACGGGTCATTAAAACCAGACATACCATCTTAAGAGACTTTGAAATAAACCACCACATACATATATGTGCCGTCTAAGATGGAACCTCAGAAGAGGATTGGGAATATATGTTGGATAGGAGTATTACTTTCTCCCACGAATTCAAAGAAAGCTTGAGCCAAAACATGGGTGATTAAAATAGTGGCCAGGTACGGATTGCATGATCAAATGAATCCGACTATCCAAACATTAAAGGAGAAAGATTATAAGCTGGATAAAGAAAGAGTAAAGGAATGATAAGGATGGTTTTAACCATCATTGTCTTGGCAAGATCCTCGGACTAGAGAATATGATATAAGACGTCCAAATAAAGATAATATAAAGATAGCCAGTTGAGAAGCTAATCGAGATGCCAGACACTGACCCGAAAAGAATGACTAAGTCATAACCAGCTTAGCACCAAATGAAACGTCCTAGAAGAGACATAATCAAGTTGCTACAGAGTCTATACAAGATAGACCAAGTGTTCCATAAAGATAAAGGAACCTCGGATAGAAAGAAAAGAGAAAGGTGCATAGACAGATCCGAGGTCATGATAAGAGAAACCGTACCAGACATAGAGATAAGGCTGGCCAGCTACACATCTAAGGTACCAAACCATGTAGTCTTGGGACGCCAAGCTACTAGGTAACAAAGGTCCTGGATAATGAAATCTCAAAGTGATCAGATCATGTCTGGAACATAATGGAACCTCATGAAAGTGTCGACACACACACACATGAACATCTATATAAAGATGCATAAGAGAAAAGCACTTGAACATAAAGAGATAAAGCGAGGATCAGAGAGCCCACGAATGAGTACTCATCATACAATCATAGAATCATAAAGATTATAAAGAATAGAAAGAAAAACGTGGAGGTTCAAAGTATCTAAAGAGAGATGAGCGTATTGGCCATGTACATATACAGAAACGCCATCCGATAAACCAGTGAAATAGATGGATCTTGTGAGATAAAGAAACCGTGAGAGAAGACACATAATCACGTGACCTAGAGTGTCCATGTCTTCATATTAACAGCATTAGATATAGCTTGTTACACAAGGTACTCACAGAGATCAAAGGAACAGATTATAAGGAGATGAACTCCTATGTGGTGATTGCTGCTACAGATTTTCGATATTAAACCAAGTCTGGTCATAAGAAAGAAGAATAGATACACTGATGTAGTAAGCAGCATATGGATCACTGGATAAGATAATATAGAATGAAAGAACAGCTTCGTTCCTAAGCTGATTCATGGACTGAAAAGCAGCTGCATATAGTAAAAGAAATTGATCACACATGATCATTGATCTTGGAGTTGTATAAAAGACAATCCAATAAACAGTCCATATACATAAGAGGTTTTATAAGAAATTCCTTGTGCTTATACTAAACCTAAAGGAGGTTAGTAAATATAGAATGAAATCTATGTGGGTGACTGGCTAAAACGTCCAGCACACCAGCTGAGAGCATCCGGCTCTCTGGCCAAAAGCGTCCAGCCTTCAGGCTAAAGACGTCCGGCCTATCAGCTCAAAGAGCGTCCAGTTCTTCTAGACACGTCCAGCTTTTAGACCTAAGAAGCGTCTGAACCTTCTTGGTCACGGGCTAATAGATACTAAAGATCAACCATCAGGTTGCAATCCGACATCAGATCCCTTAAGGATCCAGCATAGCAGAATGGTCTGCTGGTGCATGAACTCCATAAAACTTTGTCATAAGATTAAAAGGAGACATCTAATCTGTCGGATACCAAAGAAGAATTATAGCCCATAAAGCTTATGAGATCTATGACCTAAGGTCATGAGGCGTCATTAAGATAGGAATGCAAAGAATAAAGAATACGACATTACCTAAGGCAAG
>NW_026016414.1:80000-83388 GCF_020379485.1 Brassica napus
GATGAACTGAAAGAAAACTAAATGATAAATTAAGAACAGAAGCAAATATGACTTTTTATGGGTTTTATATTGAATGGAAAATCTAGAACTATATGATGCCAAAATCAAACAAAATAAGAGAAGGATAGAGATGGTGATGGATTCAAGTTGCTGGACTGATGTCTCTCTCAACAGAACAGGGGATGGAGATGGGCGTGAAGGTGGGGACTTGCTTGCTGGACGGCTGTCTCTCTCAAGCCGGATCAAGGGATGGATTGAGTGGATTTGCGGATGAGGTTTGATGAATCTCTCAATCTGATGAAGGATGGATCGAATTGATTGACTCTCCAATCTGTGTACTGACTTGTTTGATTTGCACAACAAAACTAGACTCACGAAATCAATAGAACAACAAAGAATCTCTCTTTGATTCCTAAAGACCGATATTTTATACAAAGAACCATCTTTGATAAACAAACTGAATAACTTTTTATTAACCTGGTGATAAGGGTGCTCTCACAATGGGACGAACAATGAGCTTACTTATATAGCTCTCAGATACCAAGACTCTAAACGTTCACAAAATAAAAGAAAGAAACACAAATCTACACTAAGCAAGAAATCGGAAACTAGCCGTTGGAGCCTTTTGTGGGATTTTGCTCCAAGTGAAAGAAAACTTGATTTGCTTGAATCTGGACGGTTTAAGAGGATAAGAGAGCTTTCTTGGGACCTTCTTGAATGCTTGGTAGAAGCTGATCTCGTCCTTGCCTTCGTGGAGAAAAAGAGCTGTGTTGGGAGTTTGAATGCAAGAGACTCCAAATAAGGCAGTTTGGTGATAAGGAGATCTTCTTATTCCTATGTGGGTGGTACCATGGGATAAGTTGTAGAACTCTTCTGGCTCGTGTATATGTCTCCGGATGTCTTGGTTCTGTCTGGACTCGTCTGGTTCTCCTGGTTGGATTGGAAATTCTTGGAATGGATCAAACGAAAGATTGTCCAATCTTTCCATAAAATAGCTCCGGTTGGGTTTTAAGTGATTCTCCATTGAACCAACTGATCTCCTGGGTTCTGGTGCAGCTAAGGACTTCTGGAATACCTCCTGATTGGTTAAGATGATCTCCTGGTTCCCATAAATAGCTCTGGGTCGAACCAAGTTGAATTGGTTGAAGACTTTCCATAGATGACGTCGGTTTGGCCGGTTCTGGGGAATTGATCATAACTCCTAATTTCCGTGGCCATTTCCTGATCTTGGGCTTTATGAAACGATGATAAACTCCTCTTGACTTCTGTGATGGGTTTTTGCTTCAGGCCGCTCCTTCATTAAGCTTGAATCTTCTTCTAAAGTCGGGTACTCGCAGATGGACGGGTTGAGAAACCTCTGAATTGTAAAATTCATAACTTCTCTTCTCCGTGATTATTTTGACCCAATTTCAATTGGCCTGGACTCCTTCTTGAGTGTAGAATGCATAAAAATTAGCCTCGTGATTAAACCCTCCTGGTTTGTAAGATATGGCATTTTTAGTGCACGTATGTCCTGGTTGGCGCCTTGGCTGGTTGAGTAGGGTGTTGGGTCGACCTCTGGTTCAGCTGAATTGCTGCCGCAACATTCCCTCCCCCTTGAAAAGGTTTCGACCTCGAAACTGTATAACCTGCACCAAGATAGAGCAAGTCAGCTTTCATACTCTTTTGAGATTCTAAGGTCTTACCTTGATATTGTTTCGGTTTGGGGATGGATTGTGCATCAGGTGGCTCTTCTTTCAGCGCAAATAGGAGATAGGATCACGCCTCTGCTTTTGACTTTGGCATTTTCTATCTCCTTCAGTGGATGGTCCTTCATACTCCTAGTAGGCTCAGTTCTGACCATCTTTGGTTTTGATTCTCCTAGCAACAAAAGGTTATCCGGTGGGATTTCTTTGTAGTTTTTTCCTTTGCAACCTGAAAAATTCTCAACATTCTGGACAAAAATGCAAGTGTTATAACTGTGTTTGGACACTGATAAAAATATTTGAGATTGCCAGACTTACTTTGATAGCTTCCACAAGTTGAAGAATGATTTTCTTCTTTGGACAACTTGTGTTGTTTGCTGCCTTCTTTGCATCCTTTTGACCTTGGTGGTTATGAACTTCAACTTCTTTTATTTCCTGGATCAAACTTTTGGCAAAGACAAGTGCATTATATCTGGATATCAAGTGTCTTGGACGTTTTAAGATCAGAGAAGATTACCTTAAGCCTTGCATTTGAACACATTGTTCAACACTAGACTTCCACTTGTGAGGTGGTTCATGGCTGGGCTTATGCTGGTTGGTTCTTCTTAGAACTTCAGGAAGCAAATAGCTTTCATTTTTACTCTCTACATCAAGAACACGCACGTCAATACCAGTTTCTCTAGGTGGTGTTTGACACTTACCTTGGTTTGATACTTTATTTACTGGTTTTGCTTCTTTAAGCAACATGGACTGCATTGTGTCTTGAAACTTCTCCTGGTTCAATCACTGGTGTGGTGCCTGGTGGCTCCTCTCCTTTGAATTCATGCTCTTTAATTCCTGTTAAAACACCTTTTGACAAAGACAAGTGCATTACACAAGAATTTGAACCAACAATCAGACTGAATAAAACTATCACTCTTCATAGATAAATCTGTTTTCTTTCTAGTGATGTTTCTATCAATACTTGCTTAGTAGGACAAACTACAGCATAGTGCTTTCTTACGACATCTATAACATGTCTGATATTTTAAAATCCTCAGATTTAGAAGACTTACCTTGGCTTGATGGCGCTTTTTCCTTTGGGTTTAAAATCTCCTTGTCTCTTGGACTTAAATCATGGACAACTTTGGATCTCAACAAGGATGTGGAGTTCGTGTCTTTCTGGATCTCAGGACCTTGTCTTAACAACCTTGGACAAAGACAAGTGACTCATACCAGTTGGAGATGATTTATAAACAAATTTATCAAGTATAGGACTACCTTGGCCTTTTCTTGAAAAATAGGTTTGTCTGATTTTTCTTTGTGTCTGCCAACGTGTCTTGGCTGACAAAGTTCTTTCTCTCCATGGTCTTTGGGACCTCATTAAGTTGGGACTGATCATAGAGAACTGTGTGCCCCTTGTTTGGCCGAATCTGTTCTTGATGGATCAACTTCTATGGCCTTGTTGTGGCACCACTCTCTTTGCCTCTTTGGACCCATGGCTTTGAAAACCTCCTTGGGTACCTTTCTCTAATCTCTGGTGTTGGAAGTGAGGATACATACTTCCTGATCATGGCCTCTTTAAGATCTTCCCACGTTTTGATGAGCCTCTCTTTGACTCTTCAATTGCCACCAATCTACACCTTTCCACCATTTGTATGCACACTTCCGTTGAGTTGTTTGATGGCATGGCTCAGCTTTTCTTTCTTTGGCACGCCATGGAA